>NC_068359.1:8938808-9098808 GCF_020536995.1 Dreissena polymorpha | reverse complement strand
TTTGTCGCGCGTCGAGAGAGCGTCGAGAGAATGTTATGTGTCGACCTAGGGGTTTTTAGGTCGACAAGCGACAATTGCGCGATATTAGCTCGATATCGTATTGAGCGTCGAGAGATTGTCGTGCGTCGAGAGAATGTCGTGTGATTTTTAGGTCGACAGGCGACATTCTCGATATATATGATATTGACTGTCGGCTGATTTGTCGTGCGTCGAGAGAATGTCGCGAGAAAGTCGAGTGTCGCGCTCGAAGGTCGACACACGACATTCTCGCGACATTCTCTCGACGCTCAATACGACGCGCGACAAATCAGTCGACAGTCAAGATTTTCTGCGTTTTTTTTTTCTAAAACCCAGCGCGATATGCGACACTCAAATATTGACTGTCGACTGATTTGTCGCGCGTCGAGAGAGCGTCGAAAGAATGTCGTTTGAATCAACTTGGCCCTATACGGATTCCGTAATTAAATACCATGTTTTGGCGGTTGTCATAATTGTCGCTGACCTACCTTGCATTAAAGTGGGACTGCACGATTTTTTTATGTGTGAAATCGTAATATGTTGATAAACGTATGATACAATAACACAAAATAGGAAAGAAAAATTATACATTGAAGATGAATTTCATAAATTGCAACAAAAAACAAATTAGCTTATTGTGACGAAGATATTTAGTACATATTTTCCTACAATAACCGAAGCATTCGTCTTTTTATTTGGATCGGTGCTAGTGTTCGTGTGTCATATGAATAGATATCGTCCCAAAACTTTAACCTTGCTCATATATACATGCTTGCGAATTCGACTGCACATATATTTTCGATTTCAGAATTAAATATCTGGCTTAGTTCGCATTTTTCGACATATGCTCTTCTTTTGTGGGCTTCTCAATCATTACCTGATGTGAGCTATTGAACTGATAATATACTGTTCTAAATCATAATAATTCCAATTAAATGTAATTCTTTGTAAAATTTTGCTAAGAAAGTTCATTATGCTATTATTTAATCTCATGTTTGTTTACATTGTGTGTGTGTTACTGTGAGCAGTATACATTCTTTATCTTAATAGCGTGTAACAACTAGTCCTTCATTGTGCAGTGGAAGAGTACTCGCCTGTAGATCTGGATGTCTTGGGTTGGACTCCTTTTACTGGCTTAGTGTTTTGTTTTTCTCGAATGTTGAAATTCAAGAACTGTTTTGATAACACACATTGACAGCAAAAATACAACGTTTATTTGTTGAAATTTGTGATCAATCTTATTGCATTGTTATATTATATTATTTATTTGACATAAAGTATAATTTCTTATCCTAAAATATGCATATTGAATTACCGGTCAAGCATATTTAAACAATGTTCAGATTAACATAAGTAAATAGAAAAATAACTTAATCTGTGTAAATAGCTTGGCAAAGTGCTGACATGTTTTACACAATGCATCACATTGTTTGTAATATAGGTTTTAAATTGTAAATTATGGTTGTTGCAGATGCAATTGAGTTAGAGACTTAAAATGGAAGTGGCATGGCTTATCTAAAATTTGTTGTCGGATCCCTCCTTATGTACAGTTAGCAGATCATCACGACTTGTAAATGAACAGTTTTTGGAAATCCATGTGAAAAAGTTAGTGTGCATATTCCTGAATAACATGGTTGTCTTTGTTGAAGGGCTGCGTGTGTGTATAAAGGTTTCTCTGTTATGTTTGTCATAGAAATGTTTATTTATGCAAGGTAATTTATAATTCTAATATTTTTCATATTATTTTGGGAGTTTTCGATCAGCAGTGGTTAACACAAAAATCTAATCTGTTGTAGTAAAAAAACTTTATGTGATTTGAAATCAAACCGTGCATAGCTTAGCCTATTATTTTCAATGGTCCATTTTTAACATATTGTTGTTAACTAGTAAAATGGTTAATTTATGTTTTATTTTGATCCTTCTTTGGCTGAGAATAATGGCCTTTTTGGCTAACATGCCTCAAAGTGACAGGGTGAGCTTTTAGGCTCAGTCATCCTGGTGCGTCGTCAAACTTTATGCTGTAAACACAAGAGGCCAAATTCTGTGTTTAAGCACAGCTGGGTCAGAAGATTAATATTGATATCTTAGTAAAACCTTATTAACACTGTAGTTGTCAAATTTTTATTGTATCTTCACCAAACCTACTGTAGTTGTCAAATCTTGATTGTATCTTCACCAAACCTTGTCAGAATGTTTGTCTTAATGATATATAAACCATGGGTCATCTGGGGCAAAAAACTAGGTAACCGGTTAAATAAATATTTTAATGTGTCAACAGTAATTGTCATGTGAGCAATATAGGGCAATCTTGGCCCTCTTGTTTATGTTGTATTACTAAGTAAAAATGTCTGCTATTGTAAACGAACGTAAGTGTTAAATTTGTTCGAATGAAAATTTCAGACTGCAATTAATCATAGAGCATGGGTCATCTTTTATAGAAACGAATTTTGCTGTATATGTTAGGGATCTATTTATTTTGTTGACTAGAAAGCTGTTTGAAACATAAATATGTCAATTTTGCATTATGTTGCTTAACGTTTAAAAAAATTACCCCTTGTTAATATTACGAACTCAACTATAGATTGTCATGTGAGCGATGTAGGGCAATCTTTGCCCTCTTGTTAGTTTTATTACTTAGTAAATCTGTCTAGTGTTGTTAACGAACTTAAGTGTTAAATTTCTTCGAATTAAAATTGCTGACTGCAGTTAATGTAAGTGCTTAGGCCATTATTTATAGAAACGATTTTTGCTTAATTGGTTAGAGATATGTTTATTGTGTTGACTAGATAGCTGTTTGCTACATAAATATGTCAATTTTCATAATGTTGCTTGACGTTTAAAACAAATTGCCCCTTGTTAATATTACGTAGCTACTATATATTGGTTTAAAATATAATGAGGCTTATTTTATAAATCAGTTACTGATATTTAAAAAGGTGCGCTTTAAGGGTCAGTCTCTGTTTGGCGTCGTGCGTCATAAATCCTTACCTTGTAAACTCAATTTTAGCCCAATTGAAAAAAACAGGGTCAGGATGTTAATATTGACAAAATTGGACAAGTTTGATATTGGACCATTTGGGGTGAAAAACTAGGTCACAATGTCCAAATAAAGGAATACATTATGAACACTTTAAAAATCACTGTTTTGATTGGATCTTCATGAAACTTTGTTAGAATGTTTGTTTCAAAAATATGGAGGTCAAGTTGATAATGGGTCGTTTACAGTAAAATATTAGGTCACCAGGGAAAATTTCAGGAAAACCTTGTGAATATTTCAGAAGTCACTGTTTCGATTGTATCTATACCAAATTTTGTCTTAATTTTCTTCGTAGTTATATGTAAGACAAGACCTGGGATAAAAAAACTAGGCCATGCATTAAAACAAAGTTTTAATGAGTGATTAGTGTTGTCATGTAAGCAATATAGGGCAATCTTGGCCCTCTTGTTTCATAAAGTGCAATTAACACACAGATTAACCAGTTTTTCTGATAATCTGTTTTTATACAATGTAGTTGTATAACAATGTTCGTCTGTTGTCCATATTGTCGATGCATTATTTGCAATATGTGTATAAAATATTTTCATTCAAGCAAGATTTTTTCAATATTTCATGCTTAGGTTATAAAAGAACTTATTAAGAACAACTGCGAGCTTTTCTTATCAAATTGATTAACTTGGTTATGTTTATATTTATAACAAATTCTATAAAAACTACCGTAAGCCATCTTTTATTTAAACCTTTATTCATTTACTTTATGGCAAACATGTTTACTATTGTACTTTCTTTGTACCTAATAATTGTTGAACAAATGTAAGTCAGAAAATATGTGCGACTTTGTAAGTTATTTTGTTGGTTGAAGGAGATGAATAATGAATTCCAATATGTCTACAGCTGTAAGCGAACTTGAATATGTCTAACCACCTACAAAAGTGTGTTTTGAATATCTATGTATGACATGACATTCAGTTTACGCATATTTTGACACACTATTGATGATATTGGGATTAACTTAAAGCAACAATCAGCACTACTGAAATGATAATACGATTCACCACCCTGAAATGAACGAGTATCGTATATAACTTTAATTGCAAGTAACTAGACAATCGACTAAGATTATCAAATGTGTGTAAATCGTGCAGAAACAAGTAATTATCTTAAAATCGTTCTACTTTCCTTCCTACTTATCAATTTCGAGTAGAAATGCATGCTAGAAATTCCTAGCCGTGACCTGTAATATGTTGACATCAAAATTAAACGCTGTCTATCCTTTCCTAGCAAGTCACCAGCATACCAGTGTGAATGATCGTAGGTCAAATAATTATGTAGATACCTTGCGTGAACGAATTTCTTGTTTCGCCCCTGTGACATTGAAATGTTTCTTGTTGGCGTCGAAATCAATAGACGGTGCCCTTTGCTTCCAGATAAGCATAATACCAAGGTGCATGGTTGTAGGTAAACTTGATATCTAGATATCGTTGAAAAACAAAATTGTCTACCGACAGACAAACCAACCGACAGACTGACGGCCGGTGAAGCGTTAATTTTGTCATTCTGTGAATAATGTAAGATAAACCGGAAGTCTTAAGAATCCTACAGTACCAACGTGAAATTCTTCAGAGCAGTGTTCGTGAAAAATGTCAGATCAACGCACATTACGATTTTTGTAACGTCTGTTGTTCCAATACAACCAGATTTCGCAAATAACACACCGTTATTATGATCTTGTAGTTATTTTTGAATATCTGTTTGTTTTGGACGTTGCACGTAAACAAGTTTTTCACAATAAAAATAACAATCACGACAATAGCTGTAACTCCATGCAAACAAATTTCTTGTGGCATTTCATGAACTCGATGGTATATCTGTATTGCATGGTAAAAACATATTTACAGTGTTGCAGCGTTTACATTAACATCTATTTAGCCAAACTAGTGTATCGTTATTTAATAATATATTATTTTCAGATAAACACATATTACAATCTTGATCGTACCGCAAAACAAATTCAGTCGCAGAAATGAATGTTCACAAAACACAATCAACGTCATAATCATTTATTTAGCAAATTTAAATGTACACTAAATACCGGAATACTATTATTAAATAAGATTTCGAAATAGAACTTAAAACAAACCTTCATGTTACCAATATCATCATTAATTTTTGTGTGCGTTTCGAAGTGTATGAGGTCCTTTTCGAACCAGAGGTTTCATTATGTGCGGACCCGCAGCGTGCCCCTGTACATCCACAATGCGAGCAATGCAGGCAACAGCATTTCGTCGACTTCCATAAGTTATATTGTGTTGTTGATTGTGTTGTTTAATCGTGCGTGGTAGATTGCAGAAAAAATATCATCGGTGTTTTTCCGTGTTACAATTGTAGATTTAGATCTCGTGCTTGCTTTTATGTGAACGACTTAACATGAGAGCTTTAACATTTAATAGTCTAGTACATTGAATAAAAACTATACAATAAAACTAAAACAATAACTTATAATACAATCTTAAACCATGTGAATTTACCGCTCCCACATATATCAGCAAACACATTGTATGATATATATTCATAGACGCCCATTTACAAAACTGTTTCTAACCCCAAAAGTAATAGAATACACCGTTGATAATTTTAAACATAAATTACAAGAAAATCAATGTAGCGGTAGTTAAAGTCTAATTATTAAGCCAAGTATGTAAAAATGAAAACAACTTGTTATTATCGTTACCAATTAGGGTCCACGATGACGTCATGCAAGAAACTTTCGTCATCGACATAAACAACTTCTGAAGGGACACAACCTTGCTTACTCATCATTTTTTTTAGATCGTCAAATGTGAGAGTCGATCCCATGGGTTTTTTAGCCCACTCGTGCAATTCGATCACAAATGATGTAATGATATCTTTGCAAAGGGTAGATGTCTGGAGCATTTGCGGTAAGACGATGAATTCTGATCCCTCGATGTCCATTTTCATAAAAACTGCCTTCGGTTTAAGAGGTAAAATCTTAGAACGAATGAAGTCCACAATATCGATGGTTAGGACTTTATATTCTGTCATATTAGTTTTGTTATCAATGGCCGTATCCAGAATGCCAGCGCCCCAGTCTATGTCAAAGTTAGTGTCCGAGTATATTGTTACATGCTCTCCCGTTCTGTCGGAAACAGCGTTATTGTAAAAAGTAACATTGAGTCCTTTACGTCGATATGATTGTTCAATGTGCTTTAAGCGGCCCATGTGTCGTGGATTTGCCTCAAATCCAAACGAACACACATCCCCACGACGGCTGGACTTTGTTATATTTCCTAACAGCTTGTCAAAGAACGGTATGATAGCCGCACCTGGGTACAACCAGGGCTCGTACAACTTCCGTATCTGCACACCCTTGTTGCTACCTAAATCAAGGTACACGAACTTGCATTCTTGGTTCACGTGAATCATCGGAGATTGTACCTCCTTTAGCGACCGCACAATGACGGGTTCAAACAATCTAAGGTACCAAACTACGAACACATGAAGGAAAAAGAGACCCGCTAACGGTAGTAGTACTAAATTCCTTCTCCTCATTGTATTGCCTTCGTTTGCTCCGATTTTGTATTGATAAACGTCTAGGTTCGCAAGTTGTTTATGGATTGTCCACAAGCTGTTTATGGATTGTCCACTGAACGTAACATCTGTGGTGATCTGTCGAGAAAGCAAATAGAACATCAGATTCACGCTAAATGATGTTTCAGGAAACACCTTGTATTCACAATAAAAAAAATGTCATCGTGCATGAATTTCATTTCTATTTGCGCTTGAAATACGCAGTAGTGCTTTTTTATATACATATTATCGCATATATTTCAACTAGAATTTTATTAACGCATAAATAATTAATATACATACAACAATAATTTGCCGAAATAACGTTGTTCTGCTGGTAAGGTAATACAGGATAGGACAAACAGCAGAATAATTGTATGTGTAATTGTTGTTGGAAATACACGACAAAGGCGTATACAAGTTCTTTACAAATGTTGATATTGCTTTGATTGTTATGTTCACCAGACATGTGTAAGATAAATTAAGGCCGAGGAACTGTTGGCCGAAGAGCGGCCTGAATTCAGAGCTGGGCGGAGCACAGTAGAACTCATTATTTAGTAACACCTGCAAACCCTATGAGCTCTTCCATGAATTCATTATGACGATAATGACGATGACGACGATGACGACGATGACGACGATGACGACGACGACGACGATGATGATGATGATGATGATGATGATGATGATGATGATGATGATGATGATGATGATGATGATGATGATTATGATTATGATGATGATGATGATGATGATGATGATGATGATGATGATGATGATGATGATGATGATGATGATGAATTAGTTTTTCAGTGCATAGCTCATTACGAATACGTAAATGTGTATTTCTAGTTGATATCATTATTGTAAGTAGTTGTAGTAGTAGAAGTGCTTGGTTTGACTAAGAATATCGCAGCGATAATTAGAGCGAATATCATAATAGCTGTTAAGGTTATAACGATAGACTCATAAATACAGCATTACTTATGACGTTATACTTTCGGTTAAGACGCTCTATTCCGATCTTTTGACACTATCTAAAACACGTTGCCTATACTGCGTAATTCAATTTATTTTGGTATTATTTTAACAAAGTGTTAGTTTTAGCATTCAAACTAAGTTTGATCAAATGTGGCCTTTAGAGTTCCAATATGGTCTTGTTTAAGCGTCGATACGCTGGAAAAATGTAAGTGCAGGTATTTCAGATTCAGACTTGGAATAAACATGGTCATTGACAATGATCCCTGAAGATCAGATTCAAATGTGGATTGTGAACAACAGAATATATTTAACGAAACACACCTTAAGATGACGGGCGCCGAACACAAGTCAATCTAATAATCGGAAAATGCAAACGAAACACACGAAGCAGCGTGTTCAACCATTGATGACAATAGAAGTCTAAAGCCGCAATCAAGCTGAATTTGTTAGTAAATATAAAATATTGTATTGTAAACTAAGTATTTTGGATTTAGTTCACAGTAGATTACATATCAAAAGTTCAAAGCAAATGGTGAGGAATTTAATCCGTATGGCGATTAAGTTGCGAAAACAACAACCTTAAAAGAATCCACGCGGTAAAATTTTATGACAATGTGTAAATATTAATTTTGCTGATTAAAATCCCTTCGTACGCATCTGAAAATACGTGTTTGCATAAGAGTTCGAAATTGTTGCTGTCATCTGTCACGCTCCACGCATGAAAAGCGTGCGTGATGCAACATACCAGGTGCTGTAACTAAATATAAACGTGCAAGTCAGTTCATGTAGTATTTTATGTTGACAATTTGAATCGGAATAAATGCATCCGATAAGAAAGTATTCACCCATTTAAACTATTGAAAAATACGTTAATGTACAACTAAAAAATTGCAGAAGATAGTACGTTCATACAAATATTGGTGACGGATGGGATAGTAGAGGAGTTACATAAAAGTACATGAAAATGAATAAAAGTTAAATGGAATTACATTAACTGAAGCATTTAATATCATGCGAAAATATTAAATATTGTGTAATGTGGTTTGATTGAGAATTTAATACAATGCTTGTTGATAAAGACACATTTATTATAAGAAATATTGTGTGGTTCATTCTCTGTTGGACTCACATACTTTTCCTTAGCGCCAACTTGAATATACTTTTTATTTCTGTTTTCATATTTTTATTTTTGTTATCGTAAATGCAGTTTGTGTGAATCCTGTAGAAAATGATAAGAGATTGTAAGTCAATGTAATGTTTCTCCTCGAAGTGTTTTTTTCAAAATCTCACCACTGTAGACAATTAAAACTAAATTAGATTCATTTTTGCATTTGTCGTGGCCGAAACAAGTGGTTTATTGTATTATTTTAATGATGGTATCTTAGCAGTAACGCATTGCGGGTCGTTATCTTATTGTTTTCCAAATGCAACGCCGATGCCGTCAGCGTGATCCCCTTAGTTGTTATATTTGTATTTTATTCGCCGAAATCTTGTCTCTTTAACTCAGGAAAAATTCCAAATACACATCAATAAAACTGAATACAGATTATCGCAATTTGATGATTAAACATTTATTATCCTGGATGGCTCTGTAAAATACTTAGATGAAACCATAGATCAATTGTCCCGTATCACATTGTACTCTGGTGTTTAGGTAAACTTCAACAAAACTAAAGTGGTTTGGATAGGAAAACATACATGCAGTTCTGGAAATATCAAGACAAGATGGGCATTTTAATGGAACCAAAGTTAACTAGAGTTAAAACACTGTTTAAAAGCTTGTCCAGAAGAATATTAACTCTCATTGGAAGGATACAAGAAATTAATACCATTGCTTTGTCAGTACTTCCCAATCCTACACATAGTATGTCGGTAGAGCTTAATGATCTTGTTTAAACTTTGTGTGGAATGGGAGTCCGAAAATTTACTAAATATGATGGACACATTTTCTTTTGTAATTAAACTGAAGTGATTTATGATACAAAGGTTCACCACAGGAAATGGTAAATGGATAAATATTGTAAAAATGATAATAGATACCCCAAAAACCTTACAATTGTGGTGTTCACTAGCCGGAAAAACTCATATATAAAACAAACAATGCTTTTTAGAAGGGCACTTTAAAATATTTTATTGATTTCCGAAAAATTGAATCATTAAATATGAAGTACATATAACAAAACCCCATATTGTATAATCAAGATTAAAAAATTGCTAATTAAAGTGTCCTCTAAAAATAGTTTGAAAATACTTTACATTTGATAGGTGATTTAATAAAAAAACACGTGGGCAGTTGTAGGGCGTTGACGATGTGTGTAACACATATATTTTCTCTCCAAACCACTAACACTATGTAGATATTGCTAATATAGTAACTAAATTCTGGATGACGTATGGTTATTTCAATAAAACACCTGCTCTTAATACGATTGCGGATTTAAACAATATTGAATGTGTTAAAACAGTCGTTCAAATATAAATGATATCCATTTTAAAATATCAAAAAGGAACTCCGCCCATGCATACTATTGTTAAAACAAATGTCACTTTACCAACATGTATGTCAAAATGGAAAAACTGTTTTTGAAACTTTTGAATGTTAATATTACAAGTAGTAGCAGTAGTAGTTGTAGTATTAATAGTAGTAGTTGTTGTTGTAGTAGAAGTAGTAGTAGTAGTAGAAGTAGTAGTAGTAGTAGTAGTAGTAGTAGTAGTAGTAGTAGTAGTAGTAGTAGTAGTAGTAGTAGTAGTAGTAGTAGTAGTAGTAGTAGTAGTAGTAGTAGTAGTAGTAGTAGTAGTAGTAGTAGTAGTAGTAGTAGTAGTAGTAGTAGTAATACTATCATAAGTATAAGCAGTAATAGTATCATTATAATAATTAGTAATCTTATTGGTAATATCAACATTATTAGTAGTAATATTGGTATTATTATTAGCTGGAGTATAATTAGTATAATAAGTAATATTATTAACTTACTTTTGCTGTTATTCCTCTATCCTGTGAATCTTAATGCATTATATTTTCTTATAATATATCTTAGCAATATGTATATTCTCTCTTAAGTGAGAACACAAAATATTAATTAAATAAACAAGAGCTTTCTAAGGACAGAATGCTCAACATTCTTTCTTATTTCAGTTGACGCATGATTTTGAGGTTTACAAGGTGAACAACAGCACAGCAAACCTTGTATGGATCCTAACAATCATTTTTCAAATAAAGTCACCTGTAATCATCCATTTGAAAATACAAAATATAACAATGATTTATATCAGTGTTGTGTGCAATCTGGAAATATAATATTCATATTTAAAGAGCAATAGTGGCATAAAAATTCCAAGCGTTTGGAGATGCCGTGGTTGTTAGGGATGCGCACACACATTAATGTCATTTACAAATCAACATATATTTATGTCGCAAAGTTTATGTAAAGGTAATGTAATCAATATATATTTAAATTGATTACAATGATAGTATTCTATGGTGTTTATACTGTTTACTAGTATAGTATACAATTAGCTAGGAGAGCTGATTTCTTGGCGTGATACCTCACACGGAAGGTTTGGATTGAAAAACGAGTGAAATCGTTGTGATTGAAGTGATAATATTTGTTTTGATACTGTTCAATTCATTCTATTGATGACTACCATCAAAACCACATCAATAAGCACATGATTATTTGTGCTCACAATAAAACAAATCTTTTGATGTATATTGCCCGAAGTGCTATGTGTGCAATTGAAATCATAAAACGAATGTTGGAATGGGGTGACTTTTACCGACTTTTCCACAAACAAGTCAAATACGATGGCAGTTTAAAAGGTAGATTTCCAATATAAATGCCACTGCGACAAGTTGAAAGAACGGACTGATTGACCTCAAAAACACGGTGATAGGGCGATTATCACAACTATTCCGCTCACCGTCGAAATTGTATACTTCTGACACAAGCACCGTATCCTTCTGTCAAAAACATGGCCGCAAACTTTTTGGCGATTGCAGACATCAATGAAAAAAACGAAAAAAGAAGGTAATTGGTAATAAAATGATATTCCACCGAACGAAGTATATATTTTACTTCTAATTGCCGTTTACCGCATCAAAACTGAGTCGCTATTAACTACAAAATAGTGAAAACAGTTTGAGAATGTCGTGAAAGAAGTGACTTTCATGACGCGAAAAATCGTATTTCTGCAGATTTTAAACCCTTTAAATGAAAGATTGTTTTTGTTAAACGGTATTTTATGGTAGAAGAATCAATTTACAACACATGATGGCATGCTTTATTGAATATAACTGTGAATTTTACATGTACACGTGTTAGCAAGAGCGGAATAGTTGTGGTTATCGCACTACCACCGTGAAATACTGTCCTGAAAAAACAACAACGTCTAACTAATAGAACATTAGCAATATATACGTATACGACTACCATGACAACAATTAATTACACATGAGTGTTTATTATCTTAAATACTAAACAAAACAAGACACTTATAAAACAACTATATCATCAAATTATATTTAACGTTCATTATGATGAAATTGTTATTGTGAAACTTTTACTAAAAAACAATCCCTTAAACATACGTTTACGTCGCATTCAAAGTAAAAATATATGAACAAATAGTTTTATCAAAATAATTAAATCGTTTTAAATAAATTCATGTTATGGGGTTTGTGCTTTTCGTCATTTATTGTATGTTTTGGCAGGAGAACTCACTTTGTCGTGTGAAACCTCGAACCAGAAGATTTCGATAAATTGTTCTGAAATATGTGTGATCATGTGTGTACTATATTTGCGGATAGTTTGAAAATCTTATTAGTAATGTGTCCAATTTAAACCACATAGTTTGATTAATAATACAGGTGAACTATGAACGAAAGTATGTATTGCAAATTTTATCATACAACGAATTGGGGGTAATGACGAATCCAATAAATAATGTGGTAAAAGTTTATTGATGGTACATTAACATGGAAAATGTCACTGATGGATCGGAATAATATAATGAAAGACAGTAATAAAAATATACAAATAACAAAACGTCTAATTAATAATGCATAAAACATTCATTTTAATACGGTATCGATCGATACCATTCCCAACAAATTAATGTTAATACCTTACATGCTGAGCAATACTTATAAAAATATGAAATCTAGATATATGCTGTCTATCATTACGATAAGTAACCATTTTAACATTTAACTAATAAACTGTATATCAAATCAAGTCAACTACACAATATAAACCACATCGATAATTGTAAACAATATTTAAGACAGCAACAGTAACACATACTTACTGAGTCTGTTACTCAAAACCTCGTCTTGCGCTATGTATTGTCAAAGTTTTACGTGTATTTGAACGTTGTATGCAAACACTATTGGCACCTAATTGATTTTAGTCGAGAAAAGACACAATAGGAATATAAATGAGAGAAAATACACGAAATACACAGAGACTATTAACATTACAGAAAGCAGACTACACTTACTGTACAGATTTTATCAACTCTATAAAAATTCTAGGGTTATGCATGCTCCTATTAAACAGCTATCATTTTGTTCATGTTGTCACATAAAGGGTTTACATAAAGTATGTGCGATTTAAAAAGTCTGAATACTAAAGTGAAGAAATGTGATGATGTGGAGCTGGTGTGAGTCGGGCGCTCTCGAATTTTGCTACCGACTACAAATAAAAGACTTTGTTACTTACCGGCATGCCCAGGCTATGAAGTTTATGAGAGACGAGATTGGCCATATTCCTTATAGGTTTTATGCCTGTAAATCGCCAAAGAAACATAATGATTATAATATTGTTTACTTGATTGAAGAACATCGCTCCTTTTTTAAGAAAAATTATTATTACAATCGATTCTAGAAGTGTTGTGCGTTAAAAACCATATTTATCAGTCGGCAATATAAAGACGATAATTTACAAAACAGGCATACCTATAAAAAAACAATCACACTTGGGGGAATAAAAATGCATGTGGATGATGCAAAAGATTGTCGTTTAATTTTGTTAATAACCAACACCACTAAAATAATAATTAGGAACATCATTTACATGACATGATCATGGTTTTCATTAGGTTATTAGGCCAAACATTGCAATTCTTCCGTTTTGATAATCATATGCATTATTACGTATTTAATAAAACTTGATTTTTATCCCCCGCCATAGGCGGGGGGGGGATATTGTTTTTGCGTTGTGTGTCCGTCCGTCCGTCTAACCGCCTTTCCGTCCGTCTTTCCGTCCGTCCGGAGCCATAACTTGGAAGTGCTTTGGCGGATTTCATTGAAACTTTCTATGAGTATATATATGCATAAGAGGATGATGCACGCCAAATGGCATTGTACACCATCTGTTAATAACGGCCATATAACGTACACGGGGATTGTTCATTAAAATATTTCTGGAGCCATTTTCCCTTACCTGTATCTGGTTCGAAGTATTTTACTTATTACGGGTACACTTACTTTTCAAGGAAATGGCGATAGGAGGGCGTATGACTACCATGTCACGACTTAACTGTTTAAGACTACGGAACAAAACACACATGAACCATTCACAAGCTTTCCAACATGGTTTCATGTTTACTATTATAATAGAATTGTATGCGTTTTTTGCTTCGTGTTTTAAGCCGAGCGTTGCTCCTACTGACATGAAAGTGGGCTGGGTTTATTAGCCCCAAAATGGTGGCTGTGAAAACCTGTTGCAATGTTAATTCTATACTAGCACAGATGTGTGCGTAGTACATGGTCAGTCTTAACCATGTAGTAATAAACATCAAAAGGCTATGTGAAGAGAAAGTGATTCTTCAGAGATAAGAATTATACATACTATCTAATAAAATACATGTACATGACAGTGGTGGGTAAACGCAAAAAAAGGGGAAAACGAGATTACACTGTATTTGACATAAAAACTGATTACTTACTTACTTCTTCTTTAGTGCATGTTCTCATAAGTCTTGGAAATTTATATACCGATGGTCGCTTGTAATAATAACTGTTTATGTATTTTCCTGATATCGTTATAACAAGGACAGCTGAAGATAAAATGGTATTCGTCTTCTATGTCACGTGAGTTTCAACAAATATATATCTTCCCTAGCTATGCGATTATTACTGGACCTACCCTCGGATTTACATCTGCGAAATATTATTTTCGTCGTTTTCCCTTCAGTGTAGATCCGATAGGCGGATCTGTAAGAGAGCGTTTGTGTAAGTTGTTCTTCTCACGAAAAAAGTGGACTTTAGTTTAATTAGGGAACTTTTAGTAGAAGCGCGCAAGCCAATTATAGGATCAACAGAGCCGAGTCGCGAGCATTCAGTAAAAAGGCGCTTCAAAAGTCAAACAAACGTTGCAAACCTTCAGTTACCTTGTTAAGCTTGTCATGTGGCGGAAACACTACGTAAAGGGAAATGCAAGAAACACAAATGGTCCCTGTTTCAAGTGCGGAGAAACCTCACACTTCAGACGCAACTGCCTGTATACCCGGCGGTTCCCGCAGCCTGACGTCCCTACCAAACAGTAGCCACAAAATCCTGGTACAACAGAAATAAATTTAAAAGATGAGTACTTATTGTTTACTTGTTACTTTGTTTACAGGCAGGAAATATTAACTGACGACTATATTGAGTAAAAACACGGCAAGAAAGAAATACTGGTTAAAAGCAGACTGAAAAATCATGTTCAGTTTAGGAAAGATATTGAAAGATATTGAAGCCAACCAATTCATCTAAGACACTATTAAAAATGGGTAATTTGGATCTAAAATTCCATTCAGTTCTTTACCAGACCACGCACATTGTCGAAATTATCATTCAGTTTTAAATTAATATAACTGTGTGACTGAAGCTATTAAAAGTTTGATAGAACACGGTCTTATTGTGAAATGCAACATTTCTCCGACAGTTATTATCCGCTGACAGTTTCCATTCATGATAATGGGATAAAACGTCTATTTATGGATAAACGAAACGTTAATCTTGATGTTTGGAAACAATCAGTGAAGTATGAAGACTTGCGTTTAGCTTTTATGTAAATTTAAAAAGATTGTTGGATGATTAAGTTTCATATTACGTCTGCATATCAGTTTGTGGATATTTTTCAGCCACACACAGATTGTTTAGGTATTGCCTGGGAAGATTGAGCCGAGTATAACATTTGTAATGCTTCAGACCCGCATAGGGAGGGTTAAGATAAAGATCCGTAGACGGAGTCGATAGCGTTTACAGATAGTCCGTATAGGTACTCCTCTTCCGAGTTCGGGTCTCGGCCCAGGGACTCGAAATCCAGCTTTGCATTAATCTACCGCACGTGTCGTTGGCCTGATTGTAGCCGTTTTCTGCACACTGCAATGAAGTGATTATCCTTGTGACAGTAGTTACACTTAGATCCGATTGCCGGGCAGCGACCGTTCTGGTGTGGATACGGTCCACCGCAATTTATGCAGGACGATGCCCTACGTATCTGACTTGAGTTTTCTTGGCGATGTGTAGTTGCATGTGTATTTCGCTCAGACGGATTCGGCTTTGATGTCGTCGTTGGTCGTCTGTGAATTTTATCTACATGCTAATGTGATCCATTATGTGATCCATGCTGGTCGCGAGACATACTTTCTGCTTGGGCTTTGGCTAAATCCATTGTTCTTGCAATTTTCAACAGATCGGACAGAGGCTTGTGGGAAGACTCGAGATAAATTGGCTTTTTATGTCATCATCGTTTTTAGCGAAGGCACAGTTCGTTGCTTTTTGACGGAGACGTGTCGTGAATTGATCTAACGATTCATCTTGCTGCTACTTCAGGTATCGAAATTCGAATTTCTCGAATTCCGTGTTTGTATTTGACGACAAATGTCGTTTTAGCGCCGCTTTCGTCTCATCGTTATTTGAATCGTTGCCTTTTAAATCCAAAATCTCGTAAATGTCATACACCTCGTCACCTGCATAATGTAGTAATAACGCCTTCCTTCGCTTTTTTGAATCGATGCTCAATCCTACGAACAAGTTTTCTAATTTGTTAACATATTTGTTCCATCACGGAATAGCTATCACTAGACACTGAAAATCTATCAAAACTCGGAAGAGCCATGTTAACACATTAATCCTCGTCGCCAATGTAATGTTTCAGACCCGTAAAGGGAGGGTTAAGATAAAGATCCGTAGACGGAGTTTGTTTATATATTTATTAATACACACACACTCAGAAATGCATTCAGTCCAGCGTTATACTAGAGAGTGTTCACCAGCGAACCCTGGCCACGCGCCACACACGCTGCGTCTGCAACGCTTAATGCTGATTGGTGTGGGCTGGGTTAACCGAAGGTCAGCCTAATTATGACTGATATGGCAAGACATTACAACATTGGAACCACAAAGGCATACAATAAAACAGTAATAATGTCACGAGAAATTTTATAATATTCGTTGTTATCCGGCTTGGTGCCCGAAGTTGACAAATCATGCTGGGAGCCAGTGTATGAATATCATGGGCTTGGATCTCAATATAGCTAGTTTTAACATGTTATATTGGGTTGTAGAATCGATTAAGTTTGGCAAACGCTAAGATTATTAAAAACTTTGAACAATGTCTGTGTGTTAAAAAAATGCTAGTTTTGTTGGACAAATAATATATATATATATATATATATATATATATATATATATATATATATATTTATATATATATATATACTCCTAAAATCAACCTTCGGGTAACCTTACCGGATAATACAACTGATGGGTAACATTGTTGTTAAACGATAAGTTTAAGTGATTTTAACATTTTTATTTGTTATTTATTATAATTTAAACATATTTTACATGTCATATTGATTTTACGGCACAAACATGAACGATGACAAATATACTTTTTGTGTGTGTCGCCGACAGGTAAAATGCATTACGGTGATTGCAAAATGCTACTGTTGAGTGACACGATACTGTTTCCTAAAGGTTGCATGCGTCTTGTATCGTATAAAAATATACAATTATTTTTCGTGATTGTTTCAGTGGCTGACATAGCATTTATTTTTTTAAGAATTATTTAAAAGCATAATCTGCTAAAACTAAAGTAAGTAATAATGTTAAGTCCTTAAGTCTTAACAAATGATCGCCTGATTTATTGTCATATCTACTTATTTACTCGTTTTAGTAAATGTCTAAATTATCAGCAATAGATGTTGTGTCAAACTGCAATTTATATTGAAATGTGATTATTTATCGCGAAAATGTGTTTGTTGATGTTGAGTAATTAGTATAAACATTATAACCTCAGCAATTTAAAACGTCAAAGTAATCAGATAAGATAAAACAAAAGGTAAAAGCTGGTTTAATTATTTAAAACGGGAAAATTACAATACCAAGTTCAAGTCCACAAGTTCATTGCGAAACCGTAACACAGTGTTGCAGAACATAGCATATGTACATGAAGAAGTCGATTACATAAATTCATTTATCTGAAGCGAAAGCGTATTTCAACATAAACATCTTATTATAAATACATAAACATATAAATCAAAACATTTTAAGATTTTCAAGTTGTCAAATGCATTCGATTTACGTGATAATCGTTTATATGAGAGATCTTAGACACCACTGTTAAATCAATGGAATACAATAAAGATGAAGCCAATAAATACAAGTGCTTCAATTTTGAAGTCACCGTCTTTACAGCGAGTACTAGTATATACGATCTTAGTTAGTTTTAAATTTATTAAATTATCGATTCATGACATCAATCTATACAAAAATGATATCAAGTAGAATATTAATGATACTTGAGAAAATATTTTAAAAGCCTTTGTAAGAGCCTGTTTATGTATATTAGACGTTTATTGTAGGCAAGTGTATATTTGGTTATACAGTAACATATACTAACAGTAAACCTGGGTATACAGCATTGGAACGGTCAAGGCAATGGATTTGGTTTTTAAACAAGTTGAAAGGCATGTCGAAAGTGAAACTTAGCCAAGAATCTTAAAGGAAAAAACATGAGTAATTTAACATAAAGCTCGAAGCATCGCAAGTCAAAGATATTTTTTTAAATAGTAGATTAATTCGTGTTAATTGCAATTCAGTTACTCCTTGTTTTAATTAACACCAAAACAACAGAAATAAACATTTCCGTGGCATAATGAAATGATGTAAATGCACGCTTCCGTCTCATTCCTACTTGTAATCAAGAGTTCAGAGTATAGCTTTATACAGTAAAATTTCAAGATCATCTTTATTCCTGTTAGAAAGAGGCCGTCATTCATTTTGTATAATGCCTGACAACATAACCTGGAATATATATGCAAAATCTATATATTACATACAATCAAAAGAATAGCATTTTATAAACATCTGTCCGCGATGACAATTATATGCATACCGACAATAATAGCAATTATTTAATTTACAGCAAAAAAACTTCTTTGCCTCGTTGTCAATAATCGTTTAATTACCTCGCGCAGTTAAACATTACTACTAAAAAGACTTTTGATACGATGAGAACAAACATTTTTATTGTGTTCAAATAAGTATTGTTTAATGTTTAGGAGTTCAACACAAACTGGCATTACCAATGTGTATGACTTTTTTCGACGGAAAACTTATTTACAAAATGTATATTACAATAAATATGTTTACAAAGCTCGGTACGAATGAAATGCACATAGCTTGTTTGCTTTAAATTATAATTATCATTGTTTGTGTAATACAATCTCATTTAACACATAAACATGGTTGATTGTTACACTATATGAATTGTTATAAACCACACACACTTAAATAATAGCTGACTACATTTCGAAAACAATGTTAGTAGTATAAGTAGCAGTAGAAGTAATAGTAGTAAAAGCAGTAGTACATGTGTAGCTGTGTTTGTAAATCTAAAGTGCGATTCCGAATAAATGTAAATATGCTGATTTTTAGCATTATAAAACACTAAAGTGATTATATAAACACGCATCTAAATTCTAACAGTATTCAGAATAGTCCTTCTGTTATTTGAGAAAACATACGTGATACACTTATAGACCATTTACAAAGCACACACATAACGGTTACGCACATAATGATGAACAGACGGAAAAACACGCACGGGGTAATGACACATATAGCCCATACCCTTCGATTTCGCGGCTGTGTATAAACATAACATAACAAATTCTTTAAACAGCGGACATGATTCGACGGATATGAATTAACTGAGTAAATAAATGTCTCTTAAAGCCATTTAGCAAACGGAAAAATCAGTAAATTAATAACATAAAACCGTCCCAGTATTTCCATACACACTGCATTAAAAGTGTTTTCAAACGCCCTACTTTTTTTAGAAATAAGATTATCCACCTAGATGATCAACACCAGCTTTCTCTTTTACTTTCCTCGAGCAGCGGATTTCTCCTCCATCATGTTTGACATTCTTTCTCTCGCCCGTCTTTGTGCAGCATTTTGCTCGTTCATAATTTTAGTCCTTAGTTGTTGGAGTGTACATCTGCATCTATATATTTTTAAGTAATCTTCTTACTCTTTTTTATCTAAAATCATAAAATTAATTATGGGTTATAAACAAAGTTTCATCTACCGCAAGTCCCTATTTAGCAGCAAGAAATATAGATAATAATTGTAAAGAATCATCAAAGTAGGATTAACATAAGCATAGAAGTAACTCATCAAAATTCTCGCCTACACACGTATACTGTGTTCATGATACATATTTATTTATTTTCATTATTGCTAAAAAGAGCATTTAAAAACAAGAACGTACTTAGACCGAAAAGTTTGAACGGCTTTATATACAAGGTGCTCAATAGTAAAACGTAAATGAGCATACCATACGAAGGTCTGTTTGTTATTGCAACAACAAACAATCATGCAAACGTATGCAGCAATCTTTATGTGTGAATAGTTTCATAAAATATCATGTGTTTGTGTCTTACCCGGAAGACGATTTCCGTCAGGAGCATATATCCAAGAACTAAACTCTCTTCGCACTGTTTCTATTTCTGTTTCTGTCCAATGAAAATACGTTCTCTGTCCTAGACGAGGAGTTAATAATTGTATACCAATCGTCAGTATCAATTGTTAAATGGGTTGCTTAATCAGTTATTACTAAAATAATTAAAATATAAAACATTATATATTTTCATTGTTAAACTTACTTGGGAATATGTTTTTGAATTATTTGATTTAATTGTTATAGAAACTCTTTTATGAAACTCTCTAATCATGAACATGCAATCCCAAAATATTGATATTTAATCACACAAAGACATTTTTAAAGTTACTGGCGGATGTTCGTTATATATCAAAGTTGTAATGCCAGGGACAATTAGTTTGGGCTGCCGTTGAGTATATGCAAATGAATACAAGCATAGCTTACTTACTTTCGCCTGAGTGTCGTTCTGTGTTTGGTGGCGTGTCTTCTTTGGTGATGTTCAGAAGAGGATTCTTTGTTTCTGAAGTGTTCACCTTCTCAAATAGCTACATCCACAAGGAGATGTGAATCCGGGACATATCAGTTTAAAGGAAAACGCTCAGTCATTTATCTGTGCCTGTGATTTTCCGTTCATGGCTTCTTTTAATAAACATATTTCGTACCAATAACGAAGCGTATGTTACCAAGGAACTTCTTTGTGCTATGTGTATATTTGCAGTTCCAAATGAAAAAAATATCATTTTGTGTTAGACAATACTAACTAAGTTGGAAATACTGTTGCAGCCTGCCAGTTAACCTATAATGAAACACTAACGACAGCCTCAATTGTGAATGCACACATTTTAAGCCTGAAACACAATGATTAAGGGTTCTAAAATAAAATGCGAGTTAATACTTACACACATATGTCAATAACGCACGTAAAAATATACAATGTATATCAATGAAGTTCCCAATTTGTTTTACCTGTTATCGCCTTCCATGAAAGAATGTTAAGTATATTTCGAATAGTATAATAACAATTTGGTTAGTTGGGCACGCTTGATGTTTAAAATTGTGTTGGTATTAATTTCGATGATATGTAAGTTACTGTATAACTGGTTATAGATCAGATTTATCGCATGATTCTAATATTTTTGTGAGGCAGTGTCTTTTCATCACGGACATTGAACTATTCTAAAACGTTCCAAGAGTGATGGTATTAATTTCACAGATATTCTTTACAATACCTTTAATTGGTCAATGTATTTTCCATAAATTTTTCTGTCTACATACGTTTATTTTGAAAAAGTATTGCATCGATGAACAACATAAAAAATCAAATTTCAAACATCGAATTTAACCAGATTGAGAGAGTTACACAGATGACCGCGGCATTATCGTTTAAAAATAAATTGATCATACGAAATATATGTCCATAGTGTTGTTTTCACATAGCAGTCATTCCTTTGAACGACGATACAAGAGGTAATACATAAAAACAAGCAGGTTTAGAAAACTCGTACATCACAGTACAATCAGGTTCATGTGATAAATAAGCGTAAATTATGTGTCTTCGCAATGAGGCCTGTTTAAACGACGTTTTTCGTGTAAGTGATGTTCCATTTAATGCGAATGTAACATATCCTAATTGATTTGTGTACGGAGATCAATTTGCATTAACACACAATACGAATCACACAACGATCCATTTAGCACATGACTATTATTTGTGTAGTTTGAGTATATTGTATGTCTTTGGTCATGTCTAGGTCCTTGTATATCAATGCAATTGAGTTTAGGAAAATGTGTTACAGCTTAAAATCAATAGCGTGACTAAACGTATTCAGCATGAGTGACCAACTTGTAGAACGTTTGATCCCGAATGGTCCCGGGTTCGAATCCCGTTGAATGCATTTTTAAAATATAATTTATTGAATTTGTATCAAATATAATAGGTTGTCGGTAAATACAGTAAATATATTTAATGATATTTTCCTAAACAAATATAACACTTTGTGAACAAGTTCGAACAAGAATATCAATGAAAATGATAGATGCTCCTCGAGGATGTGCTTTGTCATTGTAAGGGTTAATTGTGCGGAAACGAAGTAATAATTCAAGAGGAAATAGCTTCCTGAAAACTAACTTGAGCGGAACATGACAATGTAAATATGTCCACCCTGTATGGATTCTGCATATACAATTTAATCAAATTCGGATCATTAGTTCCTATTATCTGACAATGACACGTAAAAGTCATTTAAAACTGTCTTATTGTTAATCAAAGGGCAATACATGCCTGAAAAATTATTGGAACGGAACAACATGAACATATGTGAATGGGATCCTGCATATTAAGTGTAATCACATTCGGATCATAGTGTTAATTAATCAAAGGGCAATAACTCCAGGAAAATATTTTGGAGCAAAACGAACTAACAATATTCACATGTCCACTCTTGAAAAAAATTAAAATAAACGTGAATTTAAATCTGATCATAAGTCCCTCAGACCTGGCGCGAAAACGAAAATTCAAATAAAAATGACAATTTATAATTAAATGGTAACTATCGGAACAATTATTGGACCGGTTAGACATGACAACAATACGAATGCTCATACATATGGGATGATGCAAGTAAAGTGTCATCATGTTCGGATTATTTATCATCATAAGGGTCTGAGCTTTAAAAAGCATATTGATGATCAAAGGGCAATAACTACATGAACAATTGGACCGCAACGAAATGGATACGCATGCCCATCCTTTAGAGATGCTGCATATTCAATTTCATCAAATTCGGATCATAACTTTGCGATCTCGCGCGGAAACATATAGAGAGACAGACGCAATGACGGGTGGACAGAAATAGAGACGAAAGAATGAACAAGGGATGAAAGGACGGAATGAAGGACAACTAGTATGACGTAAAGTATTATGGATGAAATTCGTTTCAGACCAACACACACTCAATTCCATCAAAATTAGCACTTAGAGTGGCAAATATCTGCGCCCGTCCCATTAAAATTAAATAACAATATGGCCAGGTTAAAACTCGATGTCAGTAACGAAATAAATAAATTACGTATCGGAAGATATATCATACACAAGTAAGTCTATTTATTATTAGTTTTCATCATATCAAAAAATACATATTTGTTCTTGAGTTGAAAAGAATACCAAGATTCTCAAACCTTAATTATATCACGGTCTTCTAAGGAAAAAGGTGCAATATGAAATCAATGTAAAGAGATTCGTTTGGCAATTGAGGAAGATGTTAATGTTAAAGCTTTTTTCTATTAAATTTTGCCCAAGCCTTCAATTTTGACGATAAAGACTGTTTCATTTTCGTTAAATGGTATAAAATGGTAGCATATAGCTGTTAAGTCGTGTCTAATATGAAAAACAAACAACTAAAATAAAGCGCACAAAAGCGTACCGATCGTTAGAAAAGTTTAAGATCTTATTGATACATGCTTAGATTATTGACGATAGGCCTCAAGTTAGTACAGCCGCAGAATGGAAAACTGTTAAAAAACCAATTGGATGCATTAAAAGTTATCAATGACAATATATAAATATAAACTTTAAAATGTGTTAATATTGGAAAACAATATTCTGTCCTTTTTTTAAATTTCGTTGCGCTCGCTAACTTTAATTGTGTGTGTGGCCCAACAATCGTCGAATAAATGATTAGTTTGTTACTTTATGCATACATCGATTTGCGTGTGTTGTTCTTCTCCAACAGAATTAACTTTGATTAAATTTGAAAGTAAATATATTGAATACAATACTTGTTTAAGCGGTTAATAAATGCAAACAAGTACTTACGTTTTCGTGTATTTTCAGACAGGATTTTTTAACACTTTCCTCGAACTATTGCTTGTAATGATGTCGACTGAATGCTTTGAAAGTTTGAGTTCAATCTGGAACCGTGGCGACCTTATATACGAGACTCGGGTTAACTAGGAACTCGGGTTGACAGAATCTAGCGAACTCAAAACACGGCGAGCAAACTGTAAACTCCCTCCGTACGCGAGTTTGAATTCAGTTCACATTGTTTAAGCAATTGTATCAATTAAACGGCATTTCAAAGGGCCGATCATCCTCACTTTGTGAACCACTCGCCCGCCATTGTTTATTGATTTCGCGTGAAAAACACGTTATTAGCGCCGTACAGTACATCGAGCACGTGATGAGTTGATTACAACAATTGCAAACATGACCGTCACTGTGATGGATGCAATCAGACTTGCATTATGAGGTAAAACGCTGCATGCAATTGTTTTCCCGCATGACACGATTAAGTAATGCTTAACAGAAATAGCAGCGCAAATTTAACTGCCCAAGTTGAATTTTTAAACACAAATGCATAAAATATTGATGATGAAATGATTGGGCTCTGATTGAAAACGTCATCTCGAACGGATGACACGCGGTGATCATAGTTACATTTTCTAAAAATTAAAATCACCAATAATAATGAACATAATAATAATAATAATAATAATAATAATAATAATAATAATAAAAATAATAATAATAATAATAATAATATAATGATGATGATGATAATGAAGATAATGATGTAGAAGAAGAAGATGATGGTGATAATTATAATAATAGTAATAATAGTAATAATAGTCAATAATAATCATCATCATCATTGCCACAATAAATATATAAAACCTCATTATTTATTGTTGGGAGTACATTCGTACATGTATTTTATTTTATATCGATCAATACACTTGGTAAATTAAAAATACTGCCAAACAACAATCCGCTAATATAAATAATACGCATTATATAATTACTTTAAATTGCCGACTACAGGCAATCTATGAGATCACGTGTCATCTCCGACTACATGAACGGTACTGAAAGTCAAATAAGCGACAGAAAAAACAACATTTTTTTTGTCTATAGAAGTAAGTGCAGTTTACTTAAACAAACACTAAAACATGTTTTTTCGGTTTACATGATGTTACATTCAGATTGTAATTTAAGTTGTTTTCCAGCAAAAAGACACAAATTTCGTTCGACGTGAACATGTTTATAATGTTTGTCGGCGATAGGTACTTCTGTTTGTTATTTATAAGGTTCTTACCCATAATGTCAAGAACATAAATATGTGGGTCTTCATTGCATATTACAGCTTTGTCTAGACAATGTCTTTGTAATTCTGAGTCATGTTAAATATAAGTAATTGTTCGATCACAATCCTTGTGTTGCTTTCCGTCAATTCTATTCGACCGCTTGTTCGACATTTTACGGAACATGAAATAAAAGGACATTAACATTACTAATCTTAAGATCTGTGTTTTTACCGAAATAAACAATTTTTAAATTGATATTTTCCAGTTCGCAAGTTCTACATATTAATATAATTTATCTAATTTTGTTACAATCACTTTAGAAATGAAGATACATACAACCTGCGCATTATATTTGACCTCGGGTTTGGATAATTATTGACCAGACATAACACGTTAATTGAAACCATGGGTAAACAATGAGTCCGTTCCCGTGTTTGTTTTTCGGTTTCACTTCATACAAGAACGCCGAGATGGTAACATTGGTTAGGCTTATAATAACAATTTTGAGGAACCAACATACTTGGGCGATTACTTGCAAACCTGTGTAAAATCATAATATGTACAGAATACAGTATGAATACAGTCGACATATACAACAACTGTACAAGAATACGCGATTGACCCCGTATTTCTCACAAGTACTTGAAAAAATGTGGGTCCTCATTTATATAAAACGATTATATATATATAAGGACCATTGTTTTCCAAGTTCCTGTGTATTTATTCAAACGGACAATGTTCCGTCCCAACAAATAACACTACAGGACGCTGGACAGAATTTTATTTCGATTCTACATATACATAGCGAATAACTTACATGGTCATTACTACAATTTATTATATATTTTTTAAATTCCTTGTGCTTTTCAAATTTGAAAACGGTTACAGATCTTGTTTTTACAAGTAAAATATACAAGCCAGGTCAAAACGTTTAATTTTTAACTGGAATAGTATTAAACATATATACTATTTTGATTTGATAAATTTCTGAAAAATTAAATGGATTTAGAATTGTAAATTTAAAATAAAGCAGAAAAACACACAATTCTTCGAGTCGATAATTGTTAGAAAGTCAGTTGATAACAAAACAACAACAAAGCACCACATAAAACATATTCCAGATGCACGTTCAAATAGACGGTCGTTTGCTGCTTGGGCAATGTCGGCACGTTCTCAAAAAAGGTCGTTTGTTGCTGGGGCAAAGTCGGCACGTTTTCAAAGAAGGTCGTTTGCTGCTCGGGCAATGTCGACAAGTTCCCAAAGACGGTCGTTTGCTGCTTGGACAATGTCGCTCGAGCTGGGCTTAGCGAGCAACCCAAGGACGTTGACTGACCGGCACCTGCAGGTGCGACCCAATGTCACGCAATCCATGTAACGCTGCCCGCACCTGCGCATGCGGCAACAGCTTACCGGGCTAAAGGGGTGCATGTCTCGAGCGCCGGAAGTCTCGTATACGTGATCCAGTAGGATAGTCGAGACTAGTAGCATAACACATTTCGCCATGTCTGATAACCTGGAAGCAAAAATCCAGTTTCGTTGAAGTTATCTCGTTAAATATCTTAAAGGGACTTGTTAACTTATTTTCGTACTTTTGAAAGCTGATTTAAGAATTTCGAATGATGATTGTCCATTTATGAACCAATCATTTTAACATGTTAACATGTGCCGATTTAAAAAACGGGACGCATCTTTACCAGAAAATTATAGGCGCATTACGTTACTAAGCACTTTCGGAAAACTGTTTACAAAACTTTTTAATAATAGGTTGAATATTTGGGCAGAGAAATATCATGTATATATCGAAGCACAGGCAGGTTTTAGAGGGAAACTGGGAACAGTAGACAACATTTTTGTACTACATAGTGCTATTATGCATCTGATAAACAATGGTAAGAAATTATATGCAGCTTTTGTCGATTTTGCAAAGGCATTTGATTACCTGGTTAGGGATGTTATTCGGTTTAAATTAATAAAATTTAGGGTTCAGATCGAAAGTGAAAAATAATAACCAGCTCAGTGAAGATTTGAATGCTTTCTTGGTGTAAGACAAGGTGAATTGCTATCACCATTTCTATTTTCAATGTACCTTAACGACATTGAAGAATATTTTATATCACATGACTTCAGAGGGCTAGATATAGGTACCCTAAAATTATTTTTGTTGTTATATGCAGATGATATCGTACTGCTATCAGAGACTGAAACTGGACTTCAAAACGGATTACACTTGTTAGAAGCTTACTGTTAAAAATGGAAGCTGTGGGTAAATACCGATAAGATTATGATTTTTAGCAAAGGTACACTAAGAAAAAACGTTTTTTTTTTCATATATGGAGAAAAAAAATTGTTCAACATTTTACTTATCTTGGGATTGTCTTTACAACGAGGGGCTCTTTTAATGGTACGTTTATTTCACTGACAGGCCAAGCTATGAAAGTTATTTTTAAGTTAAAAAGTAGTTTTACAAGATTTCCCACAATGTCAATAAGTCACAAGTTAGATTTGTTCGACAAATTAATTGCACCAGTCTTAAGTTACGGATCAGAGGTTTGGGGGCTAAACAAAAATATCATACAAATAGAAAGAATACATTTAAAATTTTGCAAAGAACTACTCGGGGTAAAGTCTCAAACACAAAATAATTTCGTATACGGGGAACTGGGCAGAACCCCATTGAAAAATAATTTTAATATAAATGTTATAAAATACTGGTGTGGAATATTACAAATGGAACGAATTAAATATACAAAAATAGTATATAATACCATGGTAGAAAATGTAGAAAACAATAATGATACCAAGTCATGGGCATATAATGTTAAGATTGTATAACAATCTATTGGTTTTTCACATGCGTGGATATATCAAGGTGTTGGGGACATAGATATGTCTATGATAGAAAGAATCAGAGATGTATTTTTACAGAATTGGATAAATGAATTAAACGAGTCAACAAGATCTAGTTCATATACTATGTATTCTATTTTTAAGTTACATCCATATTTATACCAGGTTAATATAGACAGTTGTAGGATTTCATTATTAAAATTAAGAATATCTGCACATAATTTAGAAATAGAAGCTGGTAGATGGAAAAAAAACAATACCTACCCCACGCGAAAATAGAACATGTTGTATATGTCTTAAGTTAGAGGACGAATTCCATTTTTTATTGGAATGTCAACCTTACACTGAATTAAGAAAAACATGCATTAACAAATATTACTATGTCATACCAAACGTACCGATATTTATCGAACTTTTTCAGTGCAATAATGGTAACATAAATAGAAACCTTGCATTTTTTGTTAAAAAAGCTTTCGAATTGAGAAATACATACCAAACATATAATGAATACTTTAAACAGTATTAAAATACATACCTCTCACACGCTCACCTAACACATATCATGCTAATTAAAAAAATATATATTTTCCTCAGTACATTTATTATTCTGTACTACGTATTATATAACAAATGCTATATTATCGGAGTGTAAAACATTTCACTTGTTCAGATGTCTCTGTATTTTTATAGAGAATATATTGTACTTCATAACATTGTGTAACAATATGCATGTTTTATTATGACCTTGACTTTGATATGTGTAGAACATCTTTTGTATACTTTTGTGTACTTTCTGCCCCGATGTATTTGGAAATAAATCATTTATTTCGTGAAAAAGGCTATTTATCTTGTTTTAAAAATAATTAGTACATTTTTGTAATCTATGACAATTTTGTTTGAAAATCATAAATTTGTCAAAATGTGAACAGGCCTAATTATTCTTGAGTTATCATCCGGAAACCATTTTACTGTTTCGAGTCACTGTGACCTTGACCTTTGACCTAGTGACCTGAAATTAATAGGGGTCATCTGCCAGTCATGATCAATGAACCTATGAAGTTTCATGATCCTAGGTGTAAGCAGTCTTGAGTTATCATCCGGAAACCATTTTACTATTTCGAGTCACTGTGACCTTGACCTTTGATCTAGTGACCTGAAAATCAAAAGGGGTCATCTGCCAGTCATGATCAATGTTTCTATGAAGTTTCATGATCCTAGGCCTAAGCGTTCTTTAGTTATCATCCGGAAACCATCTGGTGGACAGACAGACGGACCGACATAAGCAAAACAATAAACCCCCTCTACTTCGAAGGGGGGCATACAAATAAAAATGGCTTCACAACATAATAACGAACTAAAGATAAATAATACATATATATTGTATAATGAATACCTTATGGAATCGTTATATTCCTATTTGTATGGATGAAGCTGCCAGTTAGCCAGTAGAATGTGTAAACATACTGGTTTCCCATCGGATAATTGGACACGATTAGGCCATGGACAAGACATACTTGGGTTTTGTGGTACTCATCCTCATAAATAGTTCTCAGTTTTGGTACGCAAATAATTACAATATTAACATCTGCCAAAAAAACAACAAACAAACAAGATATGCGATAATTGCCAGGTAAATTTTTAATCTGCTTCTAACTATTTTTTAAAATTATTTTTGTAGTAGTCGTGAGGCATTGTACGTTAATCCACATAGGCATGTTTTTGTTTGTGCCAAATTTATTTATTTATGTTTTTTTTTTGGGGGGGGGAAGGGTGCACAGATCTTACCAGTACCTCAAACAACATTAACGGGCGTGAGCATTGATACTATATGGCCTTACAAGTTAGAAATAATAGTAATTCGTATACTTTAAAGCATTTCACAAAAGTTGAGAAGTCAAATGGCATACTCATTCGCCTTCTCGCGTGAATTTGTGCACGTTGATGCACACATCAACGCTTTCATAATTGAAATCGCGAAATCAGCCATATCAGCAAGAATGCCATTTGCGTTTATTTCGTATTTATATTCACTATTTATCTCGACTTTACTCGCTGCAAAAATTCTAAGCGGGTTGACCTCAGGTCCTCTAAGAAAAGTCGCATCGAGAAAAGTCGAGTTGTAAATCGAATTTTTATACGAAATAGACGCTAATCACTTTCTCACTGATATGGCTGAAAAGTGAGCGGCATTTAAAAAATTAATACAAGTAATAAAAGGTATAAATCGGCCAAAAATACCAGTCTCTGCATGGACGTCGCCATATTGTTTGTCATGTGATTACCCCATCTGGCTATGATATTATGGATGTGGAGATGTCGACGAGCTCTAATCATGCGCTCCTTATAATTGACATACGCCCAGCCCAGCCTTAGATGATATCTTGGAATACTGACTGGACTAATTACTGTAGAGTAAGCCCAACATCGATCGCTGAATAAAGATAAGGATAATATATGAAATGGAAGACTAATTGGTTATCGAAATGGGATACAATGTGGAATCAGTTCACTGTATCATACCAAACGCACACTGAAAACCTCTCTAACCGCGAGTATATTCCATCTTGTTTTTTTTCAAAATAGATTAAAATGCTGGATCAAAAACAAATATGAATACAGTTAATGACGAGTATTTAACGATTATAAACTCTCGGCTTAAGCAACTATCACACGCAATATAAAACGTTACGGAAGTTACTTAGTCTTTGGAAAGATTATGTTCGCATGTTAAACAGCTACAACAAATTGTTTTCATTAAGAATATTTAAAGAATCTATATAAATTGTTAAAAAAGCAGTAATTAATGAAGTCTGCCCAGGATATGCACCTTCAATCGAACATTCAAAATAACGAATTTTTTTTAAATTAAAGCGCTTAAGGCACCGCTGCAGTTCGAACTTTGAATGCATTTAACAGAGATATAAGAAACACGTACTACTCATATCTCTTGCAAGAATAAATTATACTCTTCAATAATACTGCTAAAGATTGTAAAAAAAATATAAAAATGCTTATATTGCATCACTATTGGCATAGATATATGCGCCATCTGTAGCGATATGTGAAGACTAATGTGATATAATTGTATTTATATTGAAATTCATTGTAGTATCTCCTACCATGTTTATTGTTGTGTAGTTAAAAAAAACAACATTTGTTTATTATTAATCACTCATCTATCACTCCTTTACCAGGTACATAGTTTAAGGTTAGCACATATAAGCTGAGATGATGATTTGGCATGTGTATTTAAAAGATCATTAACCAAAATTATTTGCTAAAACTTGCTGCCCATGTCCGTCTGCAACGAAGTCAGGCGTCATCTCGGCAGTTATTTTATTATTTATATTAACATAAGGGTGATTTTACATTGCATATTTTTTAGTAAAATGCTTATTTTCAATATAAGTTATCATCCATTGTTGTAAACCGTTAGTTATTATTGATATATTTGTCAAACTTGCCATTCTTGATTTAAGCATCCTTTTGACAGTTGCATGTTTCGGATATTTTTAGTTCTGGCTACCATAACTTTTAATGTCGCTTTTTATGATTTTTGACTGGCGCGACTTTATAGTTATGGACCAACCCCATTAGGAAAGTCAACCAAAAATTCCCGAAAAGTTGACAGTTAACAAAGACCGGTCCAAAACAGCTTTTATATGCAGTTATTAGCCCAAATCATCCACTTGATCGGAAATATTGACATTTTTCACATTTAACTGATATATTCTTTCACAAAATACTATCTTAAACATTTAAAATTTATCTATTCTGCTCTCACATATCGAGAAAAACAGCAATGTGACAGACTTTCTTGAAATGCGAATTTCCCGAGATTGCACGGTCATATGACGTTATTTCTATTTTTAGTAACATACCATGTGCTCAAGTGTTTTCAAATTCAGAATGACATTTCCCGGTATTTTAGATTATTCTGGCTTGTTTTGTAAACAAATTGTAGTGTAAATACAAACTCAAAGTAAATATTATTTAAAACTACCTGATTCACACTGAAATCAGTCTTATAATCCACCAGACGTAAGTTGTTAATCACAAATAATAGATTTCAGAAAACGAAAGAAATGTTTACAATTTCAGCATAAAATGTCAAGGTCGATCCGAAAGTATCCAAATGAAAACTCGTCACGTGACAAAGCGACAATGGCGTCAAAATTGTGAATTTCAGACTGATGGGAGTTATTTTCATATATTGTAAGATGCATTTGAAACATTTGAACCTTTAATTATTCCTCGATGCAGTAATTTATATTCATTACCAATATATGTAGAAATGTATCCAAGACAATGAGCTTTCTTTGATTTACGGCGTGACATAAATATGTTACGACTCTGGTTGACTTTCGATACGGGGTTGGCTTCAGCGAACAGGTATGTCAATACTATATAAACTGTTCGCTGAAGTTTCTTTAGCTAGGATATTTTGTGCCGAAATATTTCCTCTCTGTTAAAATGGCAAATTCATTTAGGTCTGAAAGTACTATATTTGTCTATTGTTGTATGAAATATTTATAGTTACAATATATTTAATTACAAATGGTTATTGTTAGAAAGAAAAAGTATTATTGAATATTTGCCGCGGCAGAACTACGTTTAGAATTGAGGATTCTTAAATGCATTTGATTAGTTGTTGTAATCCGAAGTCATTTTGATTTGCTGAGGAAATGCCTAAGTCATTTTGATTGGTTAGTGCTCAGAATCCCAATCCTAAGTTGCTGAGCGACAGGTATAAATAGAGCGGATAAACAACATTTGGTATATTTGGTTATCCATTCATCTTCCGGTCGCCATCTTGTAGAGAGGTTGTTTACAATCAGAGCTTATACTGCCGTAGAAAAAAGAAAAGTGAAAACTGACGTAAAGAGAAGAAGAACCTTTCACGTCTATACCATTATCATCAAGCCATCGCTACATTATTGTTCCTTGCCCGTCCATTGATCCTTTTTTTCTTTTTTCGTAATTTTCTAAAACTTACAGTATTTCGGACGTCATTTGGTAGTCGGACATTATTATTTTTTGGCTCTTCCATTATAACAAATAAATTACCAAATGACCTAATTAACTATCTCCATTAACATATATACTTTATTGGGTTGTTTACCGGTGCGGTGCTCACATTTAATGCTGTACTTTGTACTGTGATAAAATTACTGTGATAATTGACACTATATTGGTTGACACACTGCACACTTTACCTTGGATTATCATCTATATCAGTATTATTCGTTTTTGGTTACCAACTTTCTCCCATCCACTACACTGGTCTCTAATAACAAACCATCCAAGGGGCAGAGTCAAAACCTGACTCCTTTACTGGGGGAGGCACTTTCAGGGTTGGATAGTCACCACCTGTCCCACAATACCATGCCCTTTAAGTGCCTCCTCCAGTCAGTTGGAAGTGTAGGCCCTATCATGTCTCTTTTAACAATTTTTCAAATGGCCTCATGTTTGACAGGAGAACTATCCAGACTTGTTGAGCGGACGGTGTCCTTGGCTTCTGGCTGCGTTCTCTTGCAGCTCAAGTCCGCTCAAGCGCTTGCCACTCTTCTTTCCAGGGGTACCTTTCTCCTAGGCAAAGTCGCGGTCCGGGTCTTATCTCCGTCAAACATGAGAACGGTACATGGTCTCATTGCAGGGATCTCGGAAAGCCAGGATTTGATGGAACTTCATTTCTCTCTTTTAACCCTGCGATACCTGCTTCTGATCTTCTTATCACTAAATTGGAAAGGGTTGTACCTTTTCGCTCTGCCCCACCTGGCTTTCCGAGACTCTCTTTTTTAACCTCCAGTCCAGTCCCTAATAAAATCTTTGTTAAGGGCACCAGCATAGCCCTCGACATTCGTCCCTGCCCTACCACACCTGCCCGATGCTTGAATTGCCAGGGCTTCGGACATATAGCCAGTAGGGATAAATGACATAATATCAGTTCCTGCTGCCGCTGCGCCGGAATACTTCCCAAAGAAGGTGCACCTACAAGCTTCGTTCGTGCGCCAACTGTGGCGGCCAGCACTCCGCATCCTACCAGGGGTGCCCATCCTATAAGATGGCTGTTTCTATAGCTAGCTTTGCTAACTTTTATTGGGTCACCTGGTCCGAAGCGGAGAGCAGGCTATTTGCACCTGGCACTGTGAGCCACAGCGTGGGCGCCCGTAACACAACCAACACAACCGGTCCCACGTCATCACCCAAACATGCCTCTACCGGTAGTATCACGCCCAAAACCGAGAGGTCATGTCCTATAGTTGAGGGGTTAGTGGGTAAGAGTACCACCCCTCAGCCTATAAATAGGGAACCCCCAAGGTTACATTTGTGGTACCGGTATCCAACCACACACCTGATTTACACACCAACCCCTGTTTCACCTATCCAGGTGATTCACCCACTCAGAGACGCCCTCCTGTGGCTACCAAGGGTCCTCCCCGTCCACCACGTTGACCGACGGTGCTAGCGACACCACCTGTAGTGGCCCTACACTGTCGGACGATTCCATGTTTGATGTGACGGGGAGAGACTCTCTGGTGTCGGTGCACTCCAGTATATCGGATAATCTTTTTATCTCTGGTGTCTGCGAAATAGAGGAGGAGCCCCGAGTTAGTGTCCCTCCTAACCGTCCCGGAATGGTCGAATCCCAGACATCACCAATGAGCTCCCCTGCCGACAACACCAGCAGACGTAACTCGTTTGCTGGGGATTCAATCATTAAAATCAAGGATCCGCCAGCAACAGGTCCCACATATAGGAAAATATATCTCAGCGAGCTGGCGGATCTGGTTGCTGAGATACTAAAGGACCAGAAAAGGCCCACTGGGAGTCGTGTTATCTCTTACATTTATAACAAAATTGATTCTCGGTTCAAAATTTGCAGAGAATCACTAACAAAGGTCATCCCCCCTGATAAATCCCTAACTAATAAAATCCATTCTGGAACTGGGGATCCTCCAAAAATAGCAGATCCAGGATGCCCTCCCCCGGCCGGCGGCCCCTTCTCCGTAAACAAGAAACCTGTTCGGCTTGCCAGGACCCCCGCGAAACTCAAAGGGGCCTTTGCTGGCCATAAAATAGGAGTTAAATCTCCACATCATAAAATTAATCAGTTTAAATGCAAGTTAATGTCACATCACTATGGACAGTAATCTGCTAATCATTGCTTTCAATGTCGGTGGTCTTACCGCCAACAAACTTACAGAGTTAAAGTATTTAACTGATAATAACCCTAATATTCATATCCTATGCTTACAGGAAACCACATTTTCCAAAAGCACAGTAAAACATATACCTGGGAACAATTGTGAATTTAAAAATGTTGGTATTTTGAACCATAATATTGCTGGTGGTCTTGCCATATATATTAAAAATCTTTAAGAAATTAAGGACCATTAAAGGACCCTATGACGTAATATTCACAGGGGACTTTAATGCAAATTACCCTGCATGGGGTTCCAACAATTCAGATGCAGAATGTCGGGCGGTTATAGAATGGTTGGACGAGCAAGACCTTATACTGCTCAATGACGGTTCTCCAACCAGACTTAATCCCACTGGTTTAAACTCCCACATTGACCTTACTACTGTTAATGCCAGGATAGCAAGTGCGTCTGCATGGGCAACCGTTAATGATACTATGGGATCTGATCACCTCCCACAACAGGTTACCCTGCTCAACTATATTGCACAGGGAAGTGAGGCTCAATGCTCAGGAGAGCAAAAGTTTTTATTGGAAAAAGCTAATTGGGCCCAGTTTAGGGACCTCTGCTCAGATCTCTCCCTTGCAGTTGTTCACTCCCAGGACTCAAATCTGTTTTGTAACAACTTAACTAGCAAGATACTGTCCATAGTGGGATGTAGCATACCGGTCTCCTCCGGCAAGGTTAAGGCCAGAAATAGGGTCCCATGGTGGAATGAGGCGTGCTCAAAGGCAGTACAGGCCCGTAAAAAAGCTTAAAAAATTCTTAAAAAGATCCCGCTGAGCATAATCTTCTTAATTATAGGTCCCTCGAAAATCAGGCAAAGCGGGTCATTTTGGACGCAAAAACTCAAAATTGGAAAGAATTCTGTGATTCAGCAATTATAAATAAGAAAAATACCAGGGATTTTTGGCAAAAAAATTCACAGAATTAAAGGAAAATAATTCACCCCTGTACCGCTACTTAAATAAAAAGGCGAAATTGCCACTACCCCAAGGGAAAAGGCTCAATTTTTGGTACGACACTTCCAATCTGTCTCAAGTGACTCAAACCTTCCCGTTGAAACTTTGAATTATCAAAAGCGGTTTGAGACTGAGCACCAAAATATTTTAAATGAGCCTGGGGACAACAGAACGCCTCTCAATTTACCATTTACTATAACATAATTATTAAGTGCCATTAATACCAGAAGCAACACCGCCACGGGGCCTGACAAACTAGAATATTTCATGTTTAAAAATATGCCAGCCATAACTCTCAAAATTCGGCTTAACCTATTCAATCAGGTGTATAGGACAGGCACGGTACCACCCGAGTGGAAGCAGGCCACAGTGATTCCAATTCCTAATCCCGGTAAGGACAAAAATGATCTAAACTCATTTCGTCCAATAAGTTTAACATCACACGCAGGTAAATTATTAGAAATAATGGTCAATATTAGATGAGAACACTTATTGGAATCAAATAACATACTAAACCCCTTCCAGTCTGGCTTTAGGAAGGGGCGATCCACTCTAGATCAGCTAGCTAGATTAAAACATAATATTCTTTCGGCAAAAAATCAAGGGCAATCAGTATTAGCAATTTTTTTGGAACTTTAGGCCGCCTTTGATTTAACATGGACCTTTGGCATATTAAAAAAGCTAGCTGACTATGGAATCACTGGATACTGTTTCTACTACCTCAGAGCTTTCCTAGAGGGCCGTAAAATCCAGGTCAGGGTCGATGGGGAGTTATCAGAGATAGCCATAACTGACCGCGGAACCCCCCAGGGGTCCGTACTATCCGCAACTCTGTTCTCCCTCATCGTAAACGTTCTACCTGATGCCGTAAAAGACTCAGGAATGGTTATCTCCCAGTTTGCCGATGATTAAGGCACTTGGTTAAAGGGGTCTAACATGTTACGTCTGCGAAAGAGGGCCCAAGTAGGCTTAGACTCCATATGGAAATGGGCAATTAAATGGGGATTCAAAATTTCTCCAACCAAAACAGTAGGAGTATTATTTTGCGACCAAATTCAGCACTCTTTGGACTTAAATTTATGCGGAAGCAAAATTTTTTTTGAAAAAGTGGTGAAATTTCTAGGTATGTAACTAGATAAACAGTTAACTTTTACTCACCACTTCAAATATTTGGCAGAAAGGTGGGTAAGGGACCTAAATTTAATGAGAATGTTAAGAGGCACAGGTTTCGAATCAGATAAAAATAGCCTCTTAACTCTCTACAAGTCCCTTATACGTCCAAAGCTAGATTATGGAGCCCAGATCTATGCATGTAAAAAGCCAAACGCCCTAAAAATGGTTGATGCCATTCAACACAAGGCCCTTAGGATAGCTCTGAGAGCCCTAAACTGTACACCGGGTGCACTGCTTGAGGAGGAGGCCGGTGTGCTGCCTCTTGACTTGCGCAGAAAACAACAGTCCCTTAACTTCTGGGCCAGGGCTAAGTCTCGGCATGGTTCAAACCCCGTGAACAAACTTGTCGGGACTGGCACCTTCATCAAGGATAAAATACTTAAGCGAAAGCATGTCGCCCTACCATTTGGTGCGAGTATTAGGACCCTTGTTGAAGATGCCGGCCTCGACAAGGTACCTGTCGCAGACCTGAGACCCTCCAAGGCCCCCCTGGACGCTTGGACCCATTGATGTTGACCTATCACTCTCTAATAAAATAACGAAAACCGACTTGCCACAACTTATCAAGTCAGAAGCTCTCTCCCTTATAGATAATATGTATGCTGAGCATCTAAAAATCTACACTGACGGCTCCAAATGCCCTAACTCTGGTTTGGTAGCCAACTCTTTTGTAATTCCTTCAAAAATATTACTAAAACGCACAGGCTCAGCAACAATCTCTCTTTTTTTACAGCAGAACTTTTAGCAATTAAATACTCTTTGTGCTGGATATTGGTCTATAAACCTACTAAAACTGCTATTTAATCAGACTCAATGTCATCTCTTGAGTCTATAAAAAACAGAAATAGCAGATCTAGGCCTGATATTTTGGCTAGCATTTTGGAACTTCATCAACAGTGCCTAGATACATCTTTAAAGGTCACATTAGTATGGTGTCCAGCACATGTCAACATCAGTGGGAATGAGCAGGCCGACAGGGGGGCCAAGGAGGGCCTCTTGAGGGGGGCTGTAGATGCTGGGGAACCCCTGGCACCTACTGAGATCTACTCCCTGACAAAGAAATTTGTCGTGGGTGAGTGGAATCTCCGGACCGACAATTTGTCTTCCCGTCGACATACTTTTGCCAGGCCCGCGAAAACCCTCAGGCCACCTGACAGATACTCCGCAAGCATTGAGCTTGACAGAGCCATCACGCGCCTGAGGATGGGAACCACCCTATTACCCGGTGGTGCGGGAAAGTATGTCCTCGGTATAGACCCTTCATGTCCTGGGTGCAAGGAACCCCTCACTGCGCCCCACATGCTGCTGCACTGTCCTAATCATTAGGCGCAGAGGGACCACCTCGAAGATGCATTGCACTCCCATGGACTAGTTTTAAACCTTTCCAACGTGCTAGACCCCAAGGGAGCAGCTAGGGGCCCGGTCTTCTCTGCCCTCGCCAAATATCTTCTGGATTGTCAAATAACTGACAAAATCTAGGTCATTGGGGGAGGGAGAGCAGCCAACACCCAACCAATTATTCAATCTTGTGACTTTTTTCTTTTAAACTGTGTAATCTTTGCGCAAATCTGACGTAATCTAGTAATTGTGTTTGATTTGTGTCACTTTTACACAATGTTGTTTTAGTTTTAAATGGGTTATTGTTCCGCCCTTTCTAAATCAGGCCAATGGAATTGACATGGTCTTCTTTATTTTAAAACATTTTTTATGAGAGTATGACGTTAGTCCACCATTTACATTTCTCAGTATCTTAATATAATCATATTTTATGGCATTTCTTAATATAAGAAAGGACGAGGCTGTCCAGTAAACTGGGATTGTTGGCTGCATTGTAACCCCTATCTTCCCCTTTGACACCCCACCCTTTCCCCTTCAAACTCGAAGAGCCATGCCGGACTGGAGTGCACGGTGCAGGGCCTTAAACCATGGAAAACCCTTATTTAGCCCTATCCAGGGTAATACCAATTCCTTGGTATTATTGTCGATTTTGTTGATATTGCTTATTTTCGATCATAGCAGATTCTGTCGCTTGTATTTTACTAAATCTTGTTAAAACAGCTATTTTGTGTAGCAAATTTCCTTATTTTTGTGTGAAACTGCTATCTTATATAGCAAATTGTCTTAATTTTTGTCTTATTACTGCTATACCTACATCATAGCAAACTTTATACTCTGTATTACACTAATTCTTGTTAAAATTGCTATTTTATATAGCAAATTTCCTTAATTTTATGTTAAAATTGCTATTTTATGTAGAAAATTGCCTCAATTTTTCTGTTTAATTGCCATTTTACATACCAGACAAGGTACTTTAGTACTATTTCCTCCATTGTTATCCCCAATATATAAATACTATTGGCTGGATTAGAGCTTTTTGGGTCTGTTTTACTGCATCTAGGTAATATTTGGTCTTTTTTACCAGTCTACATCATACTTTTTTTCAATTTTCCTTCAATTGTATTCAATTTATTTTTCATCTACCGTGCACTCCCTCTGGTCCTGGGGAAACAACCGTTGTAGACTCCATTCCCACAATTACCTCCCTTAGTTCAACCGAGTGACATCACCCCTGCTGGCTTTTTTCCCCCACTCACACCGGCCTACACTTCCAAAATCTCTTCCTCTTTCAACCCTCCAGGGTGGCAACTTGTATTTTAAATATATAAATGCAAACAGTACTGTACATATTGTAAATAATTTACTGTATGTACAAATTTAGTTGTTTTGTCTCATTTTTAACTGTAAAGCACATTGTTTTACCCATTATTTTTATGTGGCCCTATAAAGGTGACCGTTTGAATACACGTAAGTCATATACCTTACTATATAAGGGTTTTCACTTTTAAATATTGTTTTAACACCACTCTGGGGGGACTTCTCTTCTCCATAGCCCAATCCTCTTTAAGTTCCATACAGACAGGGTCTTACGTTGGAGCATTACGGCTATATTCCCTGTCTGCAAGTGTTTAACATTGAGCCACATACATAAATTTATACTCATTACATTCTTAATAACTTTTAAAAACTCAAGTGCAATATTAATATAGATTTGAGAGTTATACTCCCTATGTGTTATTATATATTATCTTATTTATTTGTTTTATTATTTTGTTTCTCTTTTTTTTTCACCATATAATTGCATGTCTACATGCAAATTCAATTTACATATGAGAGCTATTAAATCAGGCTCTAACCTTCCTAATAATTAATGTTCGTAAATAAGCATATTTTCCCATCGATTATATCTTGTTGTATGACATTTCATTTAAACCTTTAATATACACCTAATTCTGGTACTTTACTTTGCATGTAAATAGATAGTGGCAATGTTAAACCACTTTGTGATCTGGAAAATCATTAAATATTAGTATTTTGTTTTTGTATTTCAAACATATTACACATCCGTGTAATCCTTTACTTTTCTATAGGCATTATACTAAAAGTAATCCTATTTGGATTTTAACATTTAAAACACAGATCACAAAGTTTAAAGACTCCAACAACCCAATGCAGAAGATACTGAACAATGGGTCTAGTAATGATGATACCGGATATAATAGCATGTGTTTTGACCATCAATACTTATAAAAATTGGGCTATTCTCCTCCTTTTCTCTCTTTTCAACACAAACAACATACATATAATAATAATAACAATAGCAATAGTAACAATAATATTAATATAACTTTATCATAATAGCTTAAATAACATATACCAATCATATTAAAATCAAACAGATTCACCGCACCAACACTGCAAAGTTTTCTATTTGTATCAATGGTACAGCCCAGTAAAATCGGGCTGTCCATTTTATGGCCGTTTTCGACCTTTTAATGTAGAGTTTTATATGTTAAGCAGTGTGCTCGGGCAATGGTTTATTAACCGAAGTCCCGAGGGTAAAAAACCCCATTAGTCATTTGGTATCTTTCATGATCACACAATTTCCGTTTTTTACGGCATACAAATCAGATTTTTATAAATAATTTAGATCTTACTGTCAGATCTTCTCCATTCTGAAAATGGTAACCTATATTACAAGTTAAAATTAACTTAACATCTTTGGTATTTTACAGTATCTACAGAGGGGGTAATCACGTGACAAACAAGATGGCGACATCCATGCCGAGGCAGGTATTTTTCGTCGTTTTATAACATTAATTACTTGTATTATTATTTTGTATACCGCTCACTTTTCAGCCATTTTAGGAAGAAAGTAACTGGCTTTTATTTCATATTAATATTCGCTCTATATCTCGACTTTACCCGGTGCGAAATTCCTTAGCGGGATGACCTAATTAGGGCTCCTCGACAATTTGCGGGGAGTAAAGTAATAAAATAAACGTTAATCACCTTTTTACTGATATGGCTGGAAAGTGAGCGTCATTTAAAAAATAAACATAAGTAATAAAGGGTATTAAACGGCGAAAAATAACTGTCTCGGTATGGACGTCGCCATCTTGACTGTCACGTGATTACCCCCCTCTGATTTAGTACAGTAAAAAAAAGATTCATCTTATGAACTCCAGAAAGCTCAATAATTTATATGCGCTATAAAGAAATACTTTTCATAAGATCTGTGTTTAACGTCTACATTGGAGTGCTTTTCGAAATATGTCGACTTTATATTACATTATAATTAATTCTTAGTATATGCAAATAAAAGACGTTGAAAACATGAACCGCAGTTGTTTGGAAGCCATCCTGACAAGACCGGCTTAACTATAGGCTGGATACAGCTAAATTGTAGCGGTACACTACAATTGGCGTCAGAAGTGCGGCAAATTTTATTAAAATTAATGCTGAGTGATCGGACAACACGCATGAAAATAAAGTCAATAACATAACTACGTGATCAAGTATTTTATTCAAAACAAGAATAATACTTGACGCCACTAGTCAACAATTTATATATCTAACAAAAATATATATCTAACAAAACAAGCAAATCGAAGCGGAATGTCTATTAGCCAACATGGTACCCCTATGATCCGTTCAGGAAATGTGGGTTCTGATATTGTCTCTGTTGTGACGTCATCATTTGTTGTGGTGACGTTCTGAGCGGATATTCCGCTGCAGACGACATAGGCGAAATACTGGTCGGCATGGAAATGGGTGGAAAATACAATGACGTCACAGGGGTCGCTGTCATGTTCGAGTGCGGCAGACGGGAGTGCCCCGGAAGTTGCTGGTTATTGTTGCTATTGCTCGGACTTGGCGCGCCTGGCTGCATCCATGGGTAGTTGGAATAAGCTGGATGTTGCGGCGATGACGACATTATGTTGCCGTACATGGGTCCGTATGAGGGGACCGGCGACAACATTGGAGACACGGGCATGAACGGCTGCCCAGGGCAGTGGTTCATGTTGTCGTTGACTCGCCTACGCCACCGTGCGCGCTTGTTCTGGAACCAGATCTTAAAATATAACAACACTCACTCTATAATATAATCTAATGATTTATAAATATATAATCATGTTCTATAATCAAATGTTACGTTGATAAAATTGAAAATCATTAACCGAATAAATAAATTAGTTCGTGTCAAAATGTATGGGCAATCCATTACAATGAACATTAATGTAACTGATGAAAACTGAAAATCTGAATAGATTATGTGACACACCTTGATTTTGTTCTCGGGCACCCCGAAGTCCTTGGCAATGTTTTCCATCATCTCCGACTCGGGGTAGGGATTCTCGTGGAAGAGTTTTATCAACGTCTGAATCTGTTTATTCGTGTAGTTGGTTCGCGCCTTTTTCTTTATCGTCAGCTCGGAGCTGGTCTCCGGGCTGGCGATCGGCTCGGCGACTGACTCCGGGGAGGTGCGCGCACTGCTGGCCGGAGATGACGAGGAGGCAGACGACTTTGGGGAGGTGGAGTCGTGAGTGGAATTCGAGGAGTCGGTCGTGTTCGGGACATCGCTGGATCGTAAATTATCCTGACTGTCGTCTAGATCGTCAATATCCGGCTCGTCTACACGTAATAAACAAAGTCGTTAAAAAAACCACATCGCCAACATAAAGTTTATTTGTATGATGCATGGCCGTTGTTTTTCTCTTCAATTATTATCATATTGCCAAATAAATTTGTATTTTAACAATCTACGTTAATAAAGTAAACTAACTATAAACAAATCTAAAAAAATATCACAGTGACTGTATATGTATGGTCAGTACAAAAATATGTTATTTATAAATCGTCTGTATCTCGTTTGGAGCCTGTACTTTCTTGGAGAGTCTTGTGTCTGAACGACAGGAAGTGAGATGTGCTGTACGGAGCGTATCGAGCAGCACGTGAAGAAGATGCACCGGCGCTACTATCGCCTTTCACTTGCGGCTGGTACCCGCTCATCATGCGCGGTACATTGTGGTTAACGCTTCCGGTTACGGGCAAGCAGGGAGAAATGCCTGTCGATGTCTTTTGGATGTTCTCTTTGTTTGGCGTGTTAAGTACCGGAAGTGATGTCAAACTCTGTATGGCTGTCGATTACTTCCTTGAAAACAGCTCGTCCAAACTGAAACTGTTGTAAGGTCCCGTGTGGAACACCTGTAATGTAAAGAATAGCAATGACATTACACAAGCGCTCAACGAACGCTCTTGGGTGCACAACAAATTGATAAGAGGTTCGTCGATTTGCCACATCTAAAAATAGATGACTTGGAAAAAATGCGCAAGTAGTCCATTTTGACCCGCACCCTAGTGTTTTTTTTCACTGAAAAGTTATTTTCTATTAAATATTTGCCAAAGCCTTCATTTTGTACGATAAAGACTGTTTCATTTTCTTTAAATGGTATAAAAATGGCAGCATATAGCTGCTTGGTCGTGTCTAAAATTAAAAAAAAAAACAAAAAAACAACTAACATAAAGCGCGCACACAAAAAATTACCGATTGTTAGAAACGTTTGTGATCTTATTGATACATGTGTCATAGGGTAAAAACTAAGATGTCCTTTTAATATATAAAAATATATAGTAAAACACCTCTTCTATTAGTTACCTTTCAGTATTCATTTGTGTATTCAGTATTAATTAGTTTTAGATTTTAGCTCAACTCTCTTTGCTTCTAGTGTAAGAAAAAAGATAGCACTCCTAAGTAGTAGTAAGAATAGTACTTTGTAGCCTATCGTTTTGCACGAGTAGTAATACTATTCACCGCACTACTTTGCTACTTTCCTGCACTTTGTCAGACACACAAAGACAACGAACACGTACTGATCGTGGCCGTACAGAAAATACAGATCATCTTTATCTGCACATTCAAATCCATTTTTGTAGGGTTTTATAATAAACCTACAGGTAAATATTATTAATACATTACTATATAATTGCTCAAATTGTGTATTTGTATTTTGTATTGTATCATGTGAATGATGTTAGAGTTTCTCGCTCATCATACCGCCTATTTTATAATTCACTGTAATTGCCTTTTGTATTATTACTATTATCATCCTTATTCTTATTCTCATTGTTATTATTATTATCATTATTATTATTATTATTATTATTATTATTATTATTATTATTAGTATTATTATTATTATTACTATTATTATTATTATTATTATTATTATTATTATTATTATTATTATTATTATTATTATTATTATTATTACTACAGGATTTGACCAACACACATTTAAGACCAGAACCCAGAGTTATTTGTCATTCCACCCGAGAAGCCTGAGGGGCGTAGCTAGGCCGGAGACAATGGCGCCCAACGTTGCAGTCTTTTGATGTTTGGTCGAATGGGATATCGTGCGAGTTTGGTATACCAGGGATCTTCAGGACGGTACCAACAAACTTAATCTGCAGAAACCCGCGGGTACAGAACGTTTTAAGGGGCCCCATCTTCTAGAACATTACATCCACACCGGACCAGGGATTCGTCGCTGGAGTTGAAGTTGTGACATTAAATATTGTGACAGTGTGTAAACATTTTGTTGATTCGTGATCATCGATTCATTTGACGGTGGTGTGGTGAGCTTTATTATCTCTGTTGTTGTTTTAGTCAATCAGGTTATATTTATATTTATATATTCAGGCTATATTTATGTCTGATATTTAAAGCCTTTTAAATTGTTTTTCCTTAACCATAAATAAGAAATCAACTGCACTAACATTTAGGTTGCATGAAACCTGACCTGTCCCTGCATTTGAGAAAAATTACGTGCATTCATTGATCACTAATCCGTTGAACTTTACGCAGTTTTGCTATGTAGTTATTTATGTGTAGTTAGCTAAACACATTACTATATATAGTTAGGTAAAACCCAAGAACCAGATTGATTTAAATCTCCAGTAGTTAGTAGTACCCCGTGTAATCCCTTCAATCCCGCATTTATCCATTTATTGGCTATTGGTAAAACTGAACAGCTATACACGTGCATTTGATAAATGCACGGGTATTAGGTGAAAGTGACCGTTGATGGAAGCGTTATTTTTCAATGAAATTTGTTGCAAGCTAATTTCATTGTAAAATAAATGAATGGTTATAGAAAATCCTTGCAAGGTTGCGCGATTCGATTAGAAAGCGGTCGTTCGTTGATTTAAATCGGAATATTGTAAATCATTGCAGGTTTAATCTGTAAATTTTACATATATTGCGATTGGATAGTTATCGAGTTACCAATCGAGGTTTAAAAGTCGTTTATCGGAAACGGAGAACTTGCGCGTTTACGAGTAGTAATTGATTGACAGGTTATTGATAATTGTCGCAAGCACCGAAAGTAAAACATTGTAGCGCAGCAGTTTGAACTCTGAACCGGAACCGGATATAGTTAAACCGGAAAGCGAAATACCGGAAATTAATTGCGCACGTTGGTAAATCGTTGATATAGAGATACTTTATGATACTTTGATTATGTATTAGAGTATTTTGAAAAAGTGATTTAGATTTTTGTGTTTTTTGTTACAATATTATAATTTAATTACAATCATTTGAATATTTTTAGCATTCTTTCAAATTTAAATCAAGTTTAAATTGTAAAATTGTTAAATATTTAGTTATTATATTCGTAAAGATATTAAATAACTATTTCTGTCTTGTACGCAAGTGGTTGATATACAGCTGTCTTATGATTTATTCACTTTTATATATAGTAATTTTTAAACTGAACTTAATATTCAAATAATTGGTATAATTATTGGATTATACATTATCATAAAGATAAGTGATTAAAGGTGATTATTGTGCGCATGTTAAGTGTATATTGAATGAACAATTATTTGTGAATTTGAGATTGTTTATTCATTTTAGTTTAGTGATAAAGTGAATAGATCTGCATGTTATATTGAGTGCATGAAAGTTTACATATGTGGATGTGAAAGAAACGTTAACATAACAGTGTGTTGTGAAATAGACGCTTCTGAAGACAAAAGCGTTTTACGGACAGTGTGTTTTGAACTTAAAGATACAACACAACGTGTTTATTACAACGTGCATTCGTTTATTCGGAAACATTGCATCAGATATAAAAACTGTATACTTGTCTGATTTGTTGAAATAAACATTTTGAAACATGAATGGTGGTGTGACAGAAAGGGAAAAGAGATTTCACAGACGGAAAATGCTAAGAAAGGATTATGAATTAACAAGGGGAACAGAAAAGGTTGAACGAATAAAGCAGAGAGATAGAGATATTGAAATGGCCCAGTTGAATGAATTTCAAAGGCAACGAGAGGAAGTTATTAGAGCTCGAAGAGAGGCAAAACAGAAAAAGGATGAATTAAAGAGAAATAAGGAAGAACACGTCACCAGATGGCAACAAGAAGTTCATGACTCACGAACGTTAGAGAAGAGAGGGACAGAATCGGAATTAGAATTGCAGAGAATGAGGGAAACAGTCATTGACATTGATTATGATGATGATGTTGTGTTGCAAGGAGCATGCGGATATGATTACCGCATGGACTATTCAAAGATGAACACAGAAAGTGGACAGTCTCTAATTTCAGTGGGTGAATATGGTCAAGTTGATCAACTAAGAACACAATTGGACATTTTGAGTGAGGGCTCCTCAGCATCCATAGACACTGTAGATAGAGAACTAAATTGGCTGGAACAGAAAGCTATGAAAGAGGATTTTGTACAATTTGTTCATTCTCAGGACAGAATTAAAAGAGAGAGGGGAAAAGACAACACATATGATCATCCGCTTATAAAAAGAGATATACAGGATGAAAGTGGATACGATGATATAGAGCATCTACAGAAACAAATAGAGTTGATGAAGCTGAAGGAGAATGAAATTTCCAAAACAATTGAAATGAAGGCACAGCTAAAAGAGCTGAAAGAAAGAGACAGATTGAGAGAAGAAAAAGATAGGCAATATACAGAAAGGGTTCGAGCTCTGAAACAACAGAAACGTGACTTAGAGCAGAGTCTATTGGAAAAACAGAGCGTGTTGAGTTCATTGGACGGCGAATTGATGGAGCCTAGTTATTATAAACATACATCAAATAAGCACAGAAATAAAACCCTATGACACATGCTGTGATTATTGACTATAAGCCTCAAGTTAGTACAGCCGCAGAATGGAAATTGTTTTAAAACCAATTGGATGCATTAAAAGTTTTCAATGACAATATATAAATCTGTAAAATGTGTTAATATTTTAAAACACTATTCTGTCCTTTCACTTGCCTATGAGTTTATATAATTTGTTTTTTTATTTCTATTGCGCTCGCTAACCTTAATTTTGTGTGTGGCCAAACAATCGTCAAATTAATGATTAGTTTGTTACTTTATGCATACATTGATTTGCTTGTGTTTTTCTTCTCCAACAGCATTAAAATTGATTTAATTTGAAAGTAAATATATTGAATACAATACTTGTTTAAGCGGTTAATAAATGCATACAGGTACTTACGTTTTCATGCATTTTCAAACAGGATTTTCAACACTTTCCTCGAACTATTGCTTGTAAAGATATCGACTGAATGCTTTGATAGTTTGAGTTCAATCTGGAACCGCGTGGGCCTTATATACCAGACACGGTTAACTAGGAACCGTTGACACAATCGAGTGAACTCAAAACACGGCGAGCAAACTGTAAACTCGTTCCGTACGCGAGTTTGATTTCAGTTCACATTGTTGAAACAATCGCAACAATTAAACGGCCTTTCAAAGGGCCGATCATCCTCACTTTGTTAACCACTCAAACACTAAATGTGTTTTGATCGTAAACCATTGTTTATTGATTAAGCGTGACAAACACGTTAGCAGCGCCGTGCAGTACATCGAGCACGTGACGAGTTGATTACAACGTGTCACTTATTGCAAACACGGCCGTCACTGTGATGGACGCAATCAAACTTGCATTATGAGGTAATATGCTGCATGCAATTGTTTTCCCGTATGACACGATTTAGTAATGCTTAACAGAAATAGCAGCGCAAATTTAACTGCCCAAGTGGATTTTTTTTATATACAAATGCATAAAATATTGATGATGAAATGATTGGGCTCTGATTGAAAACGTCATCTCGAACGGATGACACGTGGTGATCATAGTTACATTCTATAAAAACTAAAATCACCAATAATAAAAAAATAAATAAATAAATCACCAATTATAATAATAATAATAATAATAATAATAATAATAATAATAATAATAATAATAATAATAATAATGATGATAATAATAATAATACTTATAGTAATAATAATAATGTTGATAATAATAATAATAATAATAATAAATAATTGTTATAATAATAATAATGATATAGACTTTTATTGAAAAACCATTAATCATTACATTGACCCATAAATAACGCAAACACGAGTAAAACATATTTAAATTGCAGATACACAAGGAAACTTTTCCTATATCTGAATAGGTACGATTCCTAATTTCAATGTTAAATGTTTGAAAAGATAAAAATAATATTACTAATAACATATTTCAGTAACTGCTAGTGACATTCATGCTACCACAATAAATATATAATACATAATTATTTATTTTTTGGAGTACATTCGTACATTCGTACATGTATTTAATTTCATATCGATCATAACTTGGTTAATTTAAAAACACTGCCAAACGACAATCCGTTAATATAAATAATACGCATATATAATTACTTTAAATTGCCGACTACAGGCAATCTATGAGATCACTTGTCATCTCCGACTACATGAACGGTACTGAAAGTCAAATACTCGACAGAAAAACAACATTTTGTGCCTGTTGAAGTAAGGGTAGTCTACTTAGGCAAACACTCAAACATGAATATTTCATTTTTTAATTCTTGTTGTTTTCCAGCAAATACGCACAAATTTCGTTCGACGTGAACATGTTTAAAATGTTTGTCGGCGATAGGTACTTCTGTTTGTTATTTGTAAGGACCTTATCCATAATGTAAAGAACATAGTAAGGTGGGTCTTCATTGCATATTACCGCTTTGTCTGGACAATGTATTTGTTATTATAAGTCATGTTTAATAGATGTAATTGTTCGACCACAATCCATGTGTTGCATTCCGTCAATTCTATTCGACCGCGTGTTCGACATTAACATTTTCACGGAACATGACATAAAAAGACATTTACATTACTTTTCACATGACCTGTGTTTTTGACGACATTAATACTTTTTAAAATTGAGCATTTTCTAGATCGCAAGTTCTATATTTATACCATTTATCTGATTTCGTTAAAATAACTTAAGAAAAGAATATACATACAACCTGCGCATTATATTTGACCTCGGGTTTGGATAATTATTGACAAGGCATAACACGTTAATTGTTACCATGGGTAAACAATAAGACTGTTTCCATGGTTTCTGTTATATCGATGAACTGCAATATATCATACATGAAAACTTGTATTTTTTTCGGCGACACTTCATCCATGAACGCCGAGATGGCAACGTTGGTTAGATTTATGATAACAATTTTGAGGAAACAACGTACTTGGACGATTACTTGAAAACCTTTGTAAAATCATAATATGTACAGAATTCAGTCTGAATACAGTCGACATATACAACAACTGTACAAGAATACGCGATTGACCCCGTATTTACTCAAACGGACAATTTTTTCGTCCCAACATTTAACACTACAGGACAATGGACAGAATTTTATTTCACATCTACATGTACTTAGCGAATAACTGACTTGGTCATTACTCCAATTGATTATTTTTTTTTTAATTCCTTGTGCTTTTTAAATTTGAATACGGTTACATTGATTGTTTTTACAAGTAAAATATATCAGCCAGGTCAAAATGTTTCATTTTTAATTGGAATAGTATTATACATATATACCATTTTGATTTGATAAAATCTGAACAATTTAATGCATTTATAATTTAAAAATAAAGTAGAAAAACACACAATTCGTCGAGTCGATAATTGTTTAAAAGTCAGTTTATTACAAAACAACAACAAAGCACCACATAAAACATATTCCAGATGCACGTTCAAATAGAAGGTCGTTTGCTGCTGGGGCAAAGTCGGCACGTTTTCAAAGAAGGTCGTTTGCTTCTCGGGCAATGTCGACACGTTCTCAAAGACGGTCGTTTGCTGCTTGGACAATGTCGTTCGAGCTGGGCTTAGCGAGCAACCCAAGGCCGTTCGCTGACCGGCACCTGCAGGTGCGACCCAATGTCACGCACTCCATGTAACGCTGCCCGCACCTGCGCCTGCGGCAACAGCTTACCGGGCTAAAGGGGTGCATGTCTCGAGCGCTGGAAGTCTCGGACACATGATCTAGTAGGATAGTCGAGACTATCATAATAAGTACCATAACACCGTTCGCCATGTCTGACAACCTGGAAGCAGGAAAATCCAGTTTCGTTGAAGTTATCTCGTTAAATATCTTAAAGGAACTTGTTAACACATTTTCGTGCTTTTGAAATCAGGCCTCGTGTTCACAAAACGATTTTGCAATCAAAAATCGATTTAACTGACATCGATGTTCATATTTGCCTATCAACTACAATGGAAATCCATTTTCAATGACAAGTAAAATCGATTTTCGATTGCAAAAATTGTTTTATGAACACAGGGCGAGATTTTAGAATTTCGAATGATGATTGTCCATTCATGAACCAATAATTTTAACATTTTTAATTTGTTAAAAAGGCTATTTCGCTTGTTTAAAAATAATAAGTTCATTTTTTTTTTAATCTATGACAATTTTTTTGAAAATCATCAATTTATCAAAACGTGAACAATCTTTTTAATCATTATGTCAATTTCCTAAAACTGTTTTTTTTAAATCAAGTTAAAAGATATATTATTGTGAATGCCAAAACGTATAAAGAAGTATTATATAATAAAAAACGTTCACTATGTCAGATGAACTGTGATATATCGTCTATTTAAATACCTTATTTGTGCTTTACAATTCAACTTGACACTGATAGATTTTTTTGTAAGCATATGAACGCTTGTAAATGTATGCTAGGTATTTCAAATAAAGTTTGGTGAAAAAAAATCACGGGCGTTAATTGGTTTTAAAAGCAACAGCAAGAGGGTCAATGGCCCAAGGTTGCCTACATGAGATCGGAAAGAACTGAACATTTGTGAGAAGCTTTTGTGATGATGAACTTATTCACTTGGCTTCTGACCTTTCTTTTAAATAAAAAGCATTTTTGAACTCGACTGAGACTTCAGTAGAACAAATGTTCTGATAAACTTGTATGCTAATTAGGCAATATGTGTTACAATCAGAGTGTTTGAAAAGTGCCCCGCCCCCTCGTTGCCATGTTTTTCAACGAACTGCAACCATCTTTGAATTCTTCGGAGATATCACAAAAATGTTACTTCTTGAGTGTTAGCCATGTTTCACTATAGCTTTATAAAGAGAACTGTCCCGCCCCTGGCGGCCATTTTTTTTCACCGACCGGAACCATTTCCGAACAAGGTAAATGTGAACGACGCACGACAGACAAAATGCGATCAAAAAGCTCACATAAACAACGTTTTGCTCAGGAGAGCTTAACGTGCCAAAAATCGTATACGGCTTTAATTTAAAATTATTGACAATCATAGTATATGTCAAATATCAGGTTTGTATATGAGCAATCTCGATCTTAAATTTAAAAAAATGGTTTCACAACATAATATAACGAACTAAAGATAAAAATACATATATATTGTATAATGAATACCTTATTGAATCGTTATATTCCCGTTTGTATGGATGCAGCTGCCAGTTAGCCAGTAGAATGTGTAAACACACTGGCCTCCCATCGGGTAATTGGACACGATTAGGCCATGAAAAAGACATACTTTGGTTTTGTGGTACTAATCCTCATAAATACTCAGTTTTTGATACGCATATAAAAATTGTATTTATTACAGTATTCACATCTGCAAAAAATAAACAAGATATGCGGTAATTTCCCGGTCAATTTAAACCACCCTAATTTTTAATCTGCCTCTAACTAATTTTTAAATTTATCTTCGTAGTAGTCATGATAAATTTTACGTAAATCCACATAGGCATTTTTTTGCCCATTTTTTATGGGGGGGGGGGGAGGGGGACGCACAGATCTCACCAGTACCTCTCTGTCAAACAACATTAACGGACGCGAGCATTGAAACTATGACCTTACAAGTTAGAAATATTAGTAATTCGTATACTTTTAAGTATTTAATAAAAGTTGAAAATTTAAATGGCATGCGACTGAGCATGTCCGCGTGAATTGTTACACATTGATGCACACATCAACGCTTTCGTAATTGAAATCGCGAAGTCGCTATCAAATAGGGGTAATCACATGACAAACAAGTTGGCGACGTCCATGCCAGAACAGGTACATTGTATTTTTCGCCGTTTTATACCCTTCATTTATGTTGATTTTTTTCCAAATGCCGCTCACTTTTCAGCCATATCAGCAGTAATGTCATTTGCGTTTATTTCGTATTAATATTCGCTCTCTATCTCGACTTTACTCGCTGCGAAAATTCTTAGCGGGTTGACCTAATTACAGCTCCCCTAAGAAAATTCGCATCGAGAAAAGTCGAGATATAAATCGAATTTTAATACGAATTAGACGCTTATCACTTTCTTGCTGATATGGCTGAACAGCTAGTGAGCGACATTTATTACAAGTAATAAAGGATATGCATCGACGAAAAATACCAGTCTCTGCATGAACTTCGCCATCTTGTTTGTCATGTAATTACCCAATCTGGCTATGATATTATGGATGTAGAGATGTCGACGAACTCTAATCATGCGCTGCTCATAATTGACATTCGCCCAGCCTTAGATGATATCTCGGGATACTGGCAGGACTTATTACTGTAGAGTAATCCCAACATCGATGGCTGAATAAAGATAAGGATAATATAGTAAATGGAGGACTAAATGGGATACAACGTGGAACCAGTTCACTGTATCATATCAGACGCACGCTGAAAACCTCTCGCAACTACATTAACGCGAGTATATAACATCTTGTTTTTTTTTTAAACAGATTAAAATTGCTGGATCAAAAAACAAATAAGAATACAGTTTATGACGATTATTTAACGCTTATAAACTCTCGGTTGGAGCAAAGTTCAAACGCAATATAAAACGTTGTGGAAGTTACTTAGTCTTTGGAAAGATTTTGTTTGCATATTAAACAGCTACAACAAACTGTTGTCATTTAAAATATTTAAAGAATCTATACAAAAAGTAAAAATGCAGTAGTTAATAAAGCCTTACCAGGATGCATCTTCAATTCGAACATCCACAAGAGCTTGTCACAGAAGTGCCGAATCCCCGCCGAAATGTGTTTGCTTGAATGACAACATTTGTTTTAGAGAGTAGAATAATAATTGTAAAAAATGGCACCCGTGTCATCTATTTATATTTCAAGGATCAATTAGTTATATAGTGTTGGAGGTTTGCGGTAGAAAATAAAATATATGGAAATGAAAGAAAGGGAGGTAATTAAAAAAAGAAGTATATAAACAGTTACTGTCCTTGATCACTGTATTTTTCCTTAAGCACATCTAGTGAATACTTCAGTGTTCAAATTAAAATATTAATGTAAAAGAAGATAAAGGGAGATATTAAAAAGCTAAACTATTTACTATGAAATTAAATAAAATATAATTTAAAATTATAAATAAAATAAATATAAAAAATAAAGGGAGATAATAAAACAAGAGGGTCTGAAAGGCCCAAAGTCGCTCACCTGAGATAACAATATATTATTGGGACAAATCATCTGACCAAGTTTCATGAAGATCGGAAAATTAATGTGGCCTCTAGAGTGTTAACAAGATTTTACAATAGCCATATAAGAAAAATGCCCCGCCCCTTGGAAGCCATGTTTTTCAAGCAAACATTATTATTTTCAAACTCATCCAAGATATAATTGAGACAAATTTTCTGACCAAATTTCATGAAGATTGGACAATAAATGTTGCCTCTAGAGTGTTAACAAGGTTTTACTAAAGCCATAAATAGCCATATAAGGAAAAATGCCCCGCCCCTGATGGCCATGTTATTAAAGCAACCAAAACCATTTTCGAACTCATTCAAGATATCATTGGGACGAATCTTCTTACCAAGTTTCATGATGATCGGAAAATAAATGTGACCTCTAGAGTGTTAACACAGTTTTACTCTAGCCATATAAGGAAAACTGCCCCGCCCCAAGGTGGCCATATTTTTCAACCAACCGGCATCATTTTTGAACTCGTCCAAGATATTTTTGGATGAATCTTCCGCCCGAGTTTCATGAAGATCGGACTATAAATGTGGCCTCTAGAGTGTTAACAAGATTTTGCTATATAGCCATTTATAGCCATATAAGGAGAAATTCCCCGCCCCTTGGCAGCTATGTTTTTCAAGCAAACGTAACCATTTTCGAACTCATCCATGATATCAATAAGACACATCTTCTGATCATATTTCATGAAGATTGGACAATAAATGTGTTCTCTAAAGTGTTTTAAAACAAGGTTTTACGATAGCCATATAAGGAAAAATGCCCCGACCCCTGGCGGCAATGTTATTCAACCAAAGGGCATCATTTCTAAACTCGTCCAAGATATTATTGGGATGAATCGTCTGACCAAGTTTCATGAAGATTGGACAATAAATGTGGCCTCTAGAGTGTTAACAAGATTTTACTATAGCCATATACAGCCATACAAGGAAAAATACCCCGCCCCTTGGCAGCCATGTTTTTCAAGCAAAGGTTACCATTTCTGAACTCATCCAAAATATCATTGGGACAAATCTTCTGAGCAAGTTTCATGAAGATCGGAAAATAAATGTGGCCTCTGGAGTGTTAACAATGTTTTACTAAAGCCATATAACGAAAAAATGGCGGCCATGTTTTTCAATCAACCGGCATCATTTTCGAACTCGTCCAAGATATTATTGGGATAAATCGTCTGACCAAGTTTCATGAAGATCAGACAATAAATGTGGCATCTAGAGTGTTAACAAGATTTTACTATAGCCATATAAGGAAAAATGCCCGACGGGCAAAAAGCGATCATAAAAAAACTCACCATGTGCACGTTGTGCTCAGGTGAGCTAAAAACTGTGGCCGAAAGAGTTATTGTTCACGTTCATTGCACTTCTCCTAGTTGCCATCTGTTTTTATTTCTAGTTTCAAGTAAATTCCTTAAGTAGATTTAGAGTTATGCTCTGGACAAAAATTTACTTTGAAAGGGAGATTATTCAAAAACTAAGGTAGACGTAGTTATGGTTCTTAGTCACTGCACTTCCCCTACTTTAAATCTGTTTATATTTTAAGTTTCAAGTAAATCCCTTCAGTAGATGTATAGTTATGCTCCTGACAAAAATGTACTTTGAAATGAAATGAAGGGAGATAATTCAAAAACAAAGGTAGATAAAGTTATGGTTCTTGGTCACTGCACTTCTCCTAGTTGCCATCTGTTTATATTCTAAGTTTCAAGTAAATCCATTGAATAGATTTGAAGTTATGATCTGGACAAAGTTTCGGACGGACGAACAGATGCACAGACGGACGCACAGACGGACAGACGGACGGAGACTATTACTATATCCCCTCTGAAAATATTTTCGGCGAGGATAAAAATAACGTTTTTCTTTAAAATAAAAGCGCTGACGGCACCGCTGTTGTTTGAACTTTGAATGCATTTAATATTACAGTTACGGGGCATGAAGTTCGACTTCTTAACGTAAGCCAATCGAACGGCGACGAAAAATGCAAACACCAATGTATTTTTTTAATTGTCTACAGTGGTGAGAGTTTGCAAAACATCCTTGAGGAAAATGACATTGATTTATAACATCTCTCATAATTATATACAGGTTTCACACAAATGGCCCTGATTACAAAGATGAAGCTTAGTTTAAACAATAAATATCTCTTTAAAACATAATTGACGTATAATAATAATAATTAATAATAATAATTAATGATACTACATAATAATAATACATTTAGGTTAGCGCTAAGGAAAAAAGCCGTAGCCAAGTTTAAGCGTTACGATGACGACCCGCATCATAAGCTAATTTGCTCTATACATGAGTTTACCTGTCTCTTTGAGTGAGTCTAACAAAGAATGAACCACAACATTATTATTATAATACATTTATTGGTATCAATGAGCATTGTATTAAATTCTCAATCAAACCACATTAAAAGTATTATCTCTTGCAAGAATGAATTTTTGTCTTCAATAATTACTGTTGAAGATTATAAAACAATGCTAATACTGCATCACTATTTGCATAGAAATATGGGTCATCTGTAGCGATATATGTGAAGACTAAGGTGATACAATTGCATTTATATTGTAATACATTGTAGTATATCCTACCATGTTTATTGTTGTGTAGTTCAAAAGAAAACACTTGTCATTTGTTTATTATTAATCACTCATGTATCACTCCTTCATCAGGTATATAGTTTAAGGTTAGCACATATAAGGTGAGATGATTATTTGTCATGTGTATTTAAAAGATCATTAACCAAAATTATTTGCTAAAACTTACTGCCAATGTCCTTCTGCAACGAAGTCCGGCGTCATCTCGGAAGTTATTTAATTGTTTATATTATCATAGATGTGATTTTACATTTCATATTTATAGTACATTGCTTATTTTCAATATAAGTTGTCATCTATCGTTGTAGACTGTTAGTTATTATTGATATATTTCTTAAACTTGTCATTCTTAAGCATCCTTTTGGCAGTTGCATGTTTCGGGTATTTTTTGCCGAAATATTTCTTCTCTGTTAAAATGGCAAATTCATTTAGGTCAGAAAGTACTATATTTGTCTATTGTTGTATGTACTATGTAAAGTTACAGTATATTTAATTACAAATTGTTATTGTTAGTAAGAAACAGTAACCTTATTGTTGAATATTTGTCGCGGCAGAACAACGTTTAGGATTTAGGATTCCTAAATGCATTTGATTGGTTGTTGTAATCCGAATTCATTTTGATTGGCTGAGGAAATTCCTAAGTCATTTTGATTGGTTAGTGCTCAGAATTCTAATCCTAAGTTGCTGAGCGAGAGGTATGAATAGCGCGGATAAACAACATTTGGTATCTTTCATGATCACAAAATTTCCGTTGTTTACGGCATAAAAATAAGATCTTTATACATTATTTAGATCTTTCTATAAGATCTTTTCCATTCTGAAAATGGAAAGCTATTTTACAAGTTAAAATTAACTTAACATCTTTGGTATTTCACAGTATTTAGTACATTGAAAAAATGATCCATCTTATGAACTACAAAGAGCTCAAGAATTTATCTGCGAGTAATAGAAAATACTTGTCATTAGATCTGTGTTTAACGTCTACATTGAAGTGCTTTTAGAAACATGTCGACTTTATATTACATGATTAGTAATTCTTAGTATATGCAAATGAAAGACGTTGAAAACATGAACCGCAGTTGATTGGAAGCATCCTGACAAGAGCGGCTAAACTATAGGCTGGGTACAACTAAATGGTAGTGGTACATTGCAATTGGCGTCAGAAGAGCGGCAAATTTTATTCAAATAAATGCTGAGTGATCGGACACCACGCATGGAAAAGGAAGTCAATACAATAACTACGTGATCAAGAATTTTATTCAAAACAAGAATAATAATTGAAGCCACTAGTCAACAATTTTATTCACTTTTATTATTTTATATAGAGATCTACAGTACATTAGATTATGACGTCGAGCGACCCAGACATATCGTTTGATAGACGTAGCGTTTTAAATGACCACTCTTCACTAAATACAGTTGATGAAATTCATTCGGGAAATAATATAGCAGAATTCCCTGAAAACGCACAACATAGCACAGATATGCATAACAATAAAACAAATAATCCGTAAAAATGTGGTAACGTTTCAGAGAATGGCGATTATCAAATATCCCCAACATTTTGTGTTCCTATACAACACTCTCTCATGAAGACTCCTATGATGGTACCAAAATGCTTTTAGCATCACATGTCTCATTTTGAGGACTGTGCTGAACTTTCCTGCTGGGACTATAGAACAAAGGTCTAGCCAGCAGTATCCGAGGTGCAGCTCGTAACTATTACATGAGCTTGTCCGAATTAGAACGTCGTGAATACGAAACACTTACGTCAAGACTCTCCTAAAAAATCTTTAGGTAGTAGTAAACACAGAAATTCATGGCTGTCGAAATTTGAGAACCGACGACGCCTTCGCGGTGAATCCATTTCTTCTCGAGCCGACGATATCAGGAAGCTAGCACAGTATTCAGATCTTGATCCCATTGCATTTGAGCGACTAGCATTAAACCAGCTTTACAAACAAATTTCAGGTGATATGCATTACCGTTGCATCGACATTAACTACCATACAGTTAATGATGCTGCAAGTGTCATAGAACGCTATGAAACTATTTTTTGTAAACTGAAACCCACACACGTCCGTGCATTAGATGCTTATGATATAACACAACCTGAATCACAGATATTGTCTACAGTTCAGCGACTGGAAGCTCGAATTAAGCGAATTGAAAAAACACATTTTGCCAGCTTCTCTGTTATAAGGCCGAACAAGTTTCACCGCGCATGTTTCGGGTGCAACTCACCGTTGCATTTCTGGAGAAAGTGTCCACAAAATGTAAAGCCCAACGATCAACGATGTTTTATGCTAACACGACTAGGTCGCCACGACGGACCAAATAATTACTTCCGACCTCCTAATCTCCGTCCCTTTTCCCAAGTCCCAGATAGTCCACTTCGTTCAACCCCCCCCCCAAAAAAAAAACACAAAATTAGGAAAACTAATTGCAGCTAGTCCTGAGGGTCAAGTGTCAGCCAAATCAGTTAAAAGACCCATTTAATGTTACGATGTCCCTATTGTTGATATTCATACTGCTCGTTCTGGTGCAGATGTTAGTAAATATGATAATGGATTTTAAGCGTCTAGTACAATTTTTAATCATCCATGCGATTTCTAGATGTTTCTTCAGTGACCGCCGGTTAATGAATTCGTTAAAGCGGCGCCAGTCATTGGTTAAAGACGCCCCTGAAGCCACTTCTTTTACACCGACACACGATGAACTTCCCACATATCCTCCAGTATCACCTCTTCAAACCGGCACCTCAGCTTTAAATCAACATACACCAAACTATGCACCACCCTCACCGATAAAAGATATGCCCGCACTTCCTTCTGCATCACCTTTTCCAACTAGAACTGTTCATCAGCAACCAACACCTAAGTATGTTCCAAATTCACCGCTTCAAGAAAAGTTATATCTTATCGACAGACCGGCCGACGACTCTTATATGCCAACTCCATCACCGAAACTGCTTCGATATAAAGCCAAAGCATTACTGATAAATGGCAACATGCCTCTATTTCTTTCGGCACAACGTGATTGGAAATCAGTTGATTAAGAATCGATCCCTCCGCTCAAAAATCTTCTTTGACCTCCGAAGAACTGGCGACTTCTCACTCCTGACCAACGTCTCCTACCTGTTAAATTTGCTGGAATGCTGCTATCTCAGTCCGACAATTCATCTCTTCGACTTCCAGAACGTCCTTATCTGATCCATAACTTTCACTTCTTGGTCCTCCCCGGTTCAGCAGACTATCCAATAGACAAAAAGGCCAAAGCTCGTATGTACACATATCAATCCATCCTGAATTTTGCCAACGGACGAGATTCCCCCTCTACTCAACAACAAGAAGAACTCCTTTAGGCCCTGACTCAAGACTCCCAGCTTCTGACGGATCTGCAAACACGTATTGCGCATGTTCCTGCAAGAATTTGAAAAAAACAAACACAATATGCACTTATTCTAGTGAAAAAAATTTATGGACTGTTTTTTTTATAAACAAGTGAATGTTTGCATGCTAATGTGTGGACATAAATTAATTTATATTTCAGTAATTACATTAATATAGTGTTACAGACATTTTAGCGACTATGCTCTATTGCGTTAAATGGATGTACTACCAGTATTCTTTTTGTACTAAAATTTAGTGGAAAATGGATATTTCACTAAACCATTAAGAGAATGAAATTATCCAGTGCAAAAAATATATCCAGTGTTTCATGGGATGTGCCCAGTGTTTAATGGACTTAAACTGGTGCCTCATGGACCGTATCCAGTCTCATGGACTTTGTGAACAATAAGTATTCCGTGTTTCATAGACTTTATGAAAAAAATAGTATTCAGTGTTTCATGGACTTTGTGAACAAAATATGTATTCAGTGTTTCGTGGTCTCGACTGCCATCATTATTTCATGAACTGCAACAAAAGTTTCATGGACTTTGTGAATCATAAGTAAATAGTGTGTCATGAACTCTCATGAATGATTATGTGCCAGTGTTCAATGGACTTTCATGCATTGTATGTTAATAGTGTTTCCATGGACATTTAAAGCTGTTTAAGTAATTTTTTATGTGAACTACAGTGTGAATAAACATTGACAAGTGCTAAGTGAAGGAACTGTGAATAACCTTACATGAAAACTGAAGCACCAGTTGTGTTCGGTAAACGGAACTTTCAAGAACTGAAAAGAAATGCAAAAGAAACTTAATTATTTACATAAGTAGTGCATTTTTTATCTGACAATGTGTATGTTATAAATTTCAATGCATTTGTTGTCAAGTTACTGTTCATTTACAAACCTCAGGAGAAGTTTATCTCTTTAAGGTAAAGGAAATGTAATGCCTTGTAGTATATCCTACCATGTTTATTGTTGTGTAGTTGAAAAGAAAACAATTGTCATTTGTTTAAAATTTATCACTTATCTATCACTCCTTCATCAGGTATATAGTTTATGTATAGCACATATAAGCAGAGATGATGATTTGACATGTGTATTAAACAAATCATTAACCAAAATTATTTGCTAAAACTTACTGCCAATGTCCGTCTGCAACGAAGTCCGGCGTCATCTCGGAAGTTATTTGATTATTTATATTATCATAGGGGTGATTTTGCATTGCATATTTATAGTAAAATGCTTATTTTCAATATAAGTTATCATCCATTGTTGTAAACTGTTAGTTATTATTGATATATTTTGCTCTGTGTGTAAATGGCAAATCATTTAGGTCAGAAAGTACTATATTTGTCAATTGTTGTATGTAAAGTTATATTGTTACAATACATTTAATTACAAATTGTTATTGTTAGTAACCTTATTGTTGAATATTTGCCGCGGCAAAACTACGTTTAGGATTTCTAAATGCATTTGATTGGTTGTTGTTATCCGAAGTCATTTTGATTGGCTGAGGAAATTCCTAAGTCGTTTTGATTGGTTAGTGCTCAGAATCCTAATCCAAAATGCTGAGCGACAGGTATAAATAGACCAGTTGACGAGTGACGTCAGGCGCACCTGCAAATATTAGACTCCACCCACTGGTTGGCAAAAGAGGTGAAATTCATATAAGCGCATATAGAGAAGATTGAAATAATCATCGTTTTTATTGATAATCATGCACTATATCAAATATAATTTTACTAACTATGTCTGAATAAAACATAAGCGTGCAAGGAAATGCATTTTTGGAACGATTATATTGTTGTTATCATTTGTTTTTACTATCAACGAACTCTGGAGTGGAACACAATATACGAGCGCGGCATGCGGTTGACATAAAAATCTCTACTTGGCACATCTTCGCGACCATTTTTTTAGATAAAAAATTCTCTGATATTGAAATTCTTTCAGAAAAGAAACAAATTAAATGAACGAACAAAAATAAGGATGTAAACAAACAGCAAATAGATCGACTTTATGTACGCAACATAATATAGTAACTGATTTGAACATTTATGCCTGTAAAAACTTGCCTTGTTACACATTAAATAAATTCTCTTGATAAATGTAATTTTTTTGATGTAATAATTCACACCATTTTGGACACTCTTTGTTTCAGCGTTTTCAACCCGGTGTTTTATTGCACCTTTGTTCATCATAAAGCGATTATCTCGTTATGATCGGATACTGTCCAAACAATTACAAAGAACACATGGTGTCATAAATCCAGGGACCTATTCTTAAGCCCTTGCATAAACCACATGTGGCATACAAGTGTCATTAAACACAATTTATGATACCTCCATGTCATCTCTTGGCATATTGAGCGATCATCTAATAAAAATTGTAAAGCCAAAATACGAAACAGTTGCTAAAATAAAATATTTTAACATATTTAAAAAAAATGAAGATATTTTTCCGAAATGGATTAACAGGAATTAGTGTATGTATATATTAGCCTGTTTAATCATAATAATAGAGTGTTAATAAATTAAAAATATTGTGCAATTTCATTGCTACACAATTAACGTATTTAACGAGTACCGGCAAATGTAAACTCGGCTATTACGTGTTAAGATTGTACGTTTCTGTAGTGTACGAAATGACATCATGAAAACAAGCAAACAACAAAAGGGTAAAAATTACTTGCGTAAAATAGATTAATATATAGATTTATTTATTAAAAAATGCTAGATTTATATCACTCCTTATCACCAGTAAGGAGAGTGCACGCAAAGACAGTTTAATTTGCTTAATATGCAGTTCTTGTTTTTCATATGTAACTAAACTTTATGATATTGTCATTCGATGGAAACGAAACGGTAATTCATTGAATGGAAAATAAAATTACTACAATGTTTATAAATTGTAATGAATTCCGCTTTTAGGGCTTCGTTTTATAATTGATTAAATGCCCCTCTTACACTTTCGCTAATGAACAATAACAATATCTACACCACTTATAATTATAATCAAATTAATGTATGTGTTATTATCTTTGAAATATAATTTACCAAAATCTTACAATCACAAAGAATAGGAAAGAATATTTATTGTTTTGTTTTGTTGGATTGCCAGTTTTTAGTCTTTCGACCACGTTTACTCTGATGTTAATAACTAATTCGTATTTTTATACAGAGGAAATTATATTTATGAAAATACATTTATTCGTACTAAATATTATATTTTTGCACTATTGTTTAAGAGTTTTAATGTTTATTTCGGATTTTGTATCGTTTTATTGACTTTATTGACTAAACAAACGGCATGTAAACATGTTTTACGTTAATGTAACCAGTGTTTTTTGCCAACCAGCCAGTGCGCATGCGCGGAAAATCCCGAATGTAAACAATAACATTCAACTGGTCTATAGCGCGGATAAACAATATTTGGAATCTTTCATGATCACAAACTTTCCGTTCTTTACGGAATAAAAATCAGATCTCTTTAGATAATTTAGATCTTACTGTCAGATCTGCTCGATTCTGAAAATGGTAAGCTATTTTACAAGTTAAATTTAATTTACATCTTTGGTATTTTACAGTATTTAGTACAGTAAAAAAATTATCCATCTTCGGAACTCCAGAGAGCTCAAGAATTTATCTGCGCTTTATAGAAAATACTTGTCTTAAGATCTATGTTTAACGTCTACATTGAAGTGCTTTTAGAAACATGTCGACTTTACATTACATTATTAGTAATTCTTATTATATGCAAATAAAATACGTTGAAAACATATTGTGCAGTTGTTTTGAAGCCATCCTGACATGAGCGGCAAAACTAAAGGCTGGGTTAAACTAAATGGTAGCGGTACACTACAATATCAAAAGGCATATCAATATGAACGACTGTAGAATTAACGATGCATTGAAAATAATGCTTGAAAATATTTAGTTACGCTGCTTTTTATTTTAAAAAGCAAACGCACTTCAACCGCCACTATTGTTTTAGAAGATTGTTTCATGTATCTTACAACAAGTCCAGAATCAATGAATAAATTTTAAACGTGTCCAGAACACAAGCTCCTTGTAAACGGAGCCTTTGCCTGATCCCAACTCAACTGATGTTTAAAACAGAGGTCACCACTAGCATCGTTGGTTCATCAACATCACGCTGTAATCAATCAATCGTTGATCGCCATGGCTGCTGCAGTAATGAAAGCCATTTGCTGACAGTTATAAATGATAACAAAACATTGTTTGAAAATGCAGAACACTTAACATTCAACAGAGAACAAAGCAAACTGATATTACTTAAAAACATCCAATGCGACGGGCATTTCACTTTACATATGCATGAAGAATAATTTTCAAGAACTGTAATGTTGCACGAGTTCCAAAATGAGTATGATATACATAACTCAGTATTAAAAGAGGATTGAACACACTTTCCATTTAAACTTAGCTACCGGTACTTAAAACTTCAGTGAACTTCTTCCTTAGTTAGTTTTAAAACAGCATGCGTTTAAATCATATGCACATAGCTAATACAAAATAAAGAAGTGAAACTCCAGTTGCTCCAGCAGTAATGTTTTCCTATTATCCACACGTTCGTGGTCCTTTATTTATGGCAAGTGACCATTTGCCAAACAGTACGGCACAATACGAAACAACAAACACACATCGGGGGTTTAAACCGGTTTTAGGGCGCTCAACCTTTCAGATGGCCCAGCAATATTCATTATACATATAAGTGTAAATTAAATTTAACCTCATAGCATTGCAACTCAAACAGTAATACAAGGGAATTAAAACGCATTCGATTTAACTACCATTTAATTACTCAATGTTAGGACATGGAAGGAGATCAGAGCAACAGAGTTACAACTTTTTGCGGAAGGATGTAATGAAATTACGAAGAAGTATCAACTACATCCCCCCTTTTTACAACAATAATTAAGAATATAGTATCGTATAGTTAATATTCCAGAGCATCATCGTGTTAATACAGGAAGAAACAGCAATATTGGGTGTAAAAGATCCATATTAAATAGCTTTGTTGTTATTTTAGTGTAATATACTATGAGAATAAATGTAAATGAATGTAATACATAAAAAATAAGAGACTGGGGCGATAATTTATCAATCAAAAATTATACTAGCAATGATAAATAGCTGCGTGATCTATACATGCGTATATTATTTAAAATAAATAAAACAAAGCTTAAAAATAAACCGATCGAGATACGCCCATCAGCGAGAACATAATTATTTATTAACTTGAACGATATAAACTCGATGACATATGCATGTAGTTGAGACAGTTAAAGTAAATCAGGTGACGTAATTCAGAATCGATGATACGATGACGTCACCAGTTACGAAATTTAATATTTTTAAAGTGGCAGTACCGTAAAATCTTCTACAACCATATTTTCTCTCAAGATGTTCTTTTGCAGCATCGTAAGCTCTAGCCGAATGACCTAAATTGCTTATTGCTTGAAGCGCTTCCCCCGAATGGTATTGGATTAACTGAAGTATTCCTTTTTAGACAGGGGCAATATCGATACACGCCAGAAACGTATATTTCTAACTCTGCTAAGTATTTTGTCCCCTGTAAAAATTGGCAATTCTACTTTCTTCAATTGATGCAGCAAATTTTGGTCGACAGTATAGTTCTCCTTAAACGTTCTTAAATTAAACTCCGACGTGCTTGTTTTGCTTTCAATCTTATCCGCATCATCTATTGAACCATGCGATGACGCTTCACGAAATTCGCTGTTACTTGTGTTGTGTTCCAGTTTGTTTGAATAACTATCGCATGATCGTTCAAGATGCTCATCGAAGTTTTCGCAAACACATCAATCTCTGCACATGAATATCGTATCCGAATGCCCGATTCTTGACCTTCATACTGTAGATAAAACAACGATATTAGCTTGCTTCTTGCCATTTACTATAATGGGTTTGTAAGTATTTTCCGGATTACTCCCATTGCATGTATTTTGTTGGGATTGTGTGGCTTTCTTAAGTATTGGGCTGTTCCATTCCCGGGGGTCCGGCGGTGCTCAGGAATATATCATTTCCGGGGTTGGCGGGTGGAGACCGGGTAGGAATGTCATGTGCATCATGGCCGATTTATTTTCGGTTTCTCTAATCAGCGGGTTGGCATACATTCACTATTTATGATGCCCTGTCAGTACTTTAACCATAGTGTCTGGTTGTCAGGTTGTTGAAAAAACGATTTGTCACACGCCACTGGTTGGCTTTTATTCAATGTGTGAATTTTCACAAAAAGCTTTCCATTGCCGTTCTGCACGCGCAAAAGCAAACACAATTTCTCAATGGTAGGAAGGAGATCAAAGCAACAGAGTTACAACTTTTTGAGGAAGGATGAAATGAAATTACGAACATGTAATAGTATCAACTACATCCCTCCTTTTTACAAAAATATTTAAGAATATAGCATTATATAGTTTATATTCCAGAGCATCATCGTGTAAATACATTTAGAAGCAGCAATATTGGGTGTAAAAGATCCATATTAAATAGCTTGGTTGCTAATGTTAGTGAAATGTACATGAAAATAAATGTAAATGAATGTAATACATAAAAAATAATCGTATAGACTGAGGCGTTAGTTTATCATAACGAAAATTATACTAGCAATGATAAAAAGCGGTGTGATCTATAAATGCGTATATTATTCAAAATAAATAAAACGAAGCTTAAAAATAAACCGATCGAGAAACGCCCATCAGAGAGAGAGAATATTAAGATATAAACCCGATTACCTATGCATGTAGCTAAGACAGTAACAGTAGTTCAGATGACGTAATTTAGAAGCGATGACACGATGACGTCACAAGTAACGAAATCAAATATTATAAAAGTGTCAGTACAGTAAAATTGAAAGAAGAAGACAAAATACTTTAGTATATTTATCATGATAAGGTAATGTCATCAATAATATAAAAACACAACAAACAACTAAAGAATTAAGCAATGCATTTGTAAAACGGGACGGCGGGTGAGTCATCAATCTAACTTTGTTATTAATTTAATCCGTAGGGTAAAGCCATGTGGCATTACGTTTATATAATCATGCAACACTGTGAAATGCACTAATTATCTTCTCCTAAACGCATAACGAAAAGCACCGAGCACCTTAAACAAACCGCGATGCATTTTATTTACTCGTTATTGCGTTGTGAACAAACAACTATACCCTTATGAATACTTTTAGCCAAACAAACACAACCACACAATAATTCCATATAAGACTTGCTATTGAATAGCCTTTTCACAAAGGTTCACGTAGCCTTAAATTCTTTATAAAAATTAAAATGGCACATATTATTAAAATATAGAGAAAAATAAAGTCTGATATTTTCTCGAATGTTCATTCCGCTCCCAGCATCTCGTCGGAATTCTTGCAGCCCAGAATACGCATATCATTACCGTACTCCCTGTTTTAAAGCACGAAAACTACCAAAAACAAAATCTTATTTTACTAAACGAGATTAATGGTGTGCATTTACTATTGTTTGTTTACTATAACGGGTATGTAAGTATTTTCCGGATTACTCCCATTGCATGTACTTTGTTGGGATTGTGCGTCTTGCTTAAGTATTGGGCTGTTCGTTTCCCGGGCTACTATTCCCGAGGGTTCGGCGTTTTTTTTCGGGGTTGGATGATGGAGAAGGGGTAGAAATGTCATGTGCATCATTATCATAGCCGAATGATTTTCAGTTCCTGGATTTATTAATTCCGCGTAATGTATATGACTTTGGTGGTCCGGATTGCTCTTTATGTCACCACAGAAAATTAAAATCCCGATAAAGCATTCGTCTAATCCACGGGTTAACAAACATTCACTTTTTTGGATGCACTGTGTGTACTTAAACCATAGTTTCTGGTTGTCGGATTGTTGAAAACAAAAAAGATTTTCACACTCCACATGTTGACTGTTATTCACATAGTGAATTGTCACAAAAAGCTATCCAATACCGTTTTGCACGCATAAAAAACAACAACAAAAAACAAGCCGAAAAATGCTTACGAAAACTGAAACAAATTAATCTATTAAAGCTGCTCATTCTTTATTGCCTTCTTCTTATTTTCTTTTAAAAAAATATCTGAACAGTGTATTTTGTCTTTTCTTAATTTTCTTTTTTTATACATATTCTGCTTTTTTTTCTTCCTGTTACATTTTGTGTTGCTTCTGTATTTATTATGTGCACAGAATTCGCGTTTTCGACGACTTGCACAGTTTTAACCTCTTCTGTATCTGTTTTGCACCAAAACACGGCTGTTGTCAACGGCAGTCACATCAACATCTTTTTGGAACACTCAATGTTTGCCGCTTTATCATCTTTATCTTCAGTAAGTACATGGGATTCATTCACCTGAATGTCAGCATTGGATGCACTTTGATTTTCTACTTGGTCATTGTCTTCAGGAGAAGAATTACCGTCATCGGAAAAACAGAGGGAGATAGAAGACCAGATGGGCTAAATGAATTCAGAATTTATATGCTGCAGTCTGAGATTCTGCATGATAATCGATTTTCCTCCACAATAAAAATACTTCTTCGTACTCTGTGACTCCCGAGACCATAATACGAACCATGGAAAGGGTTCACAGAGACCTCCTCCTCCGCACATTCTTTTGGGCTCGTCTTTGAATCAGTGGAGCTCGTATTTGAACCAGAAGAGGTCGTCCCTGAATATGTTCAGGTCGTATCTGAATATTTTGAACCCGAGCAGCTTGACTCGGGTGTTTTGTCTTTGAAAGCTTCACAGGGTAACAATTTCACCCGCTCGACCGCATTTCCATCTAGAGAAAATTGTGCTGCTTTTTTCAGGCGGCAGTAATATTTGACGGGCACATGACACAAAGGTACGCTTTACACGCAATTTTCCTCATATCATACTTTGTTACGGTCTTTCCCATGTGTGATCTCATGAAAATGCACATTCTGCTTTTTATTTTCTTCTAAACAATCTTCTAAATAGTTTGAAGAGTTTTGACCTTTGGCGTTTTCCTTCTGCTAAACGAACATCCGACAACGCGTCTTTAACGTTTGCTTTTACTGGACTTTGAATACTTACTGTTGTATGATACCTTTCAACTGCACCTGTTGCATTTTGTGTTGCTTCTGTATTCGTTATGTGCACAGAATTCGCGTTGTCGACGACTTGCATAGTTTTAACCTCCTCTGTATCTGTTTGGCACCAAAACACAACTGTTGTAAACGGCAATCATATCAACATCTTTTTTGGAACACTGAATGCTTACCGCTTTACCATCTGTATCTTTATTTTCCAACACATTTTATTTCAAAATTGCAAACAAGTACATATACACTTTAAATTGTAACAATAATGATTTACAATACGAAACACAAAAAAGCATGTATTGCAACCCAGATCAGTATCTTAAGTTATATAATTTATAGTAGAAATCACTAACATATATAGCAAATAAGTGAAGTGTCTTAAAAAATTTAACAATAATATATAGTTGTTTGTTGGGAAGAAAAACATATACAAAGTACATAAAGAGAAAAAAAATCCTCCAGTTTGAAAAGACAACAAAGAATGTGTACATTGTTATAACAGATTAAAAGAAATAATAGGTACTCATAGTTATATTATATAACACAAAGCACATACAAAACAACAACAACATCTTTCAGTGTGAGAAGACAACAAATAATGTGTACATTGTAAGAACAAATGAAAAAAGGCACAGATAAGCAATAATAGATGCATATAGTTATATAATATAATACATAGGACTAAGGTCTTACATTTTAATTGAGTAAGGGCACGCTTTAAATAGTATTTGTACACAGTGATTTAAACTACAACAATCAACAAATTTAAATTCTAAGTTTGTGTGAGAATAGCATTAAACTATTTCCAATCACTGTTAAAGGAGTCTAACTTATTTTGTGAAAATGATATTCTTCTCAAGTTATCATATTCATACTAAGTGTAAGCTTTGCTCCTGTTATGCTTGGAAGGCGTTTATTCAATTGTACACATGTACAAGTATAACTTAATAGACACAATAACATTATTTATGGCTCTAACAGACTTAATTGAATATCCAATTAGAAAGATGGTCATGTTAATTAAAGGAAACGATGGTTATGGTAACATGTTATCAATAATTGCTTTAGATATCTGTTTCTTCAGAAAAAGAATGGGATTCATTCACCTGAGTGTCAGCTATGGATGCACTTTGACTTTCGACTTCGGAAAAACAGAGAGAGATAGAAGACTTTGAGGGGCTTAAAGAATTCAGAGTTGAAGATATGCTGCTGCCTAAGATTCTGCAAGAGAATTGCTTTTCCCCCAAAAGAAAAATACTTCTTCGCACTCTGTGACTCCAGAGACTATAACACGAACCATGTAAAGGGTTCACAGAGCCTTTCTCCTCCGCACCTTTATTTGTGGTCGTCTATGAATCAGTGGAGCTCGTATCTGAACCAGTGGAGGTTGTCTCTGAATCAGTGCAACTCGTATCTGAATATAATTTCATATTTTAAACCTTTTGATAATATAAATATATGTCACGCTCTTTGGTTTTCTCTGGACAGGTGTAGAAACACAAGAATAATAAACACTTCTAACCAGTTTTAAATGTATTATCCCAAAGACACAATAACAACGTAATTCACAGTATATCCAATAAATCACAAGTAACAGACCTTAATTAACATTCAACACAACTGATCTTAAACACCTCAAAGCAACTCAACTAACACTAACAATCTCGTCCCTATCCCATGTTCTAACAATCCTTAAAGTACACATTGTCCTATAAATCAACATAAAACAGCTAAGTCCAGATTATCCATTACATCCATGATACTCCTATATAGTTCATAAATTCGTTACACACATATATATATATAAATGCTGGAAAAAAAACATACAAAAACACCGAAGTAATAGTTCTTTAAAAATACCTCATAGTGATCACGTAATGGAATGAACGTTGTAATGGAATCGAATCGCTCAATTACAGACAGCATTTGGAGGACTTCTTTGTACACCGACTTTGACGATGTTACCAGCATGACCTCACGAGGCGCGTCATGGGCCTGTTTTAATGATCTGATTGGGAATCCGCCTCGATCTCTTGCGCAAGAAGTTCCGCTTCTATGACGTCCAATGCATATTTGCCAACAAGCTCGTCTCTCATATTATAGTATATGTCTAACCCTTCTTTGTTAAACGTTTCTGAGAAATCAATTATATAACTGTGCATATTGTTCAAAATACATAGATGATACTGTACGTTTCTTTATGAAACCCTTTTGTGTGTATGAAAGACTAGAAGCTGGAACTCTAAAAACACGACCAGGAGAGAACGTTTTGTTACAATCCTCTCCAGTCGTTTCTTTAAAGGACTTGTTTACATATTTGCTTATTTTTGTTATTAATATTGATGAATATGTTTACTTACAAATCCATAATTTTTAGAATAGTCTCAACATTCTATACTTGATTTGAAAATGTTAAATGCATATATTGCCATTCCGTGACTCCGGTAAAAAGTTTTAAATTGTTTTTTGTCACACTAGTCGCATATACTGATGCAATCTACAACTATTGGTAGTGATTTTTTCCTAAACAATTTACCTTCCTTTCATGCTATGTAGATTGATTCTAATACAACTCACAAGAAGGCATTGTTTAGCTCTTCCATTAATTTATAACAGCACAATTTTCGTAAGATCCGGAACAAAGGCTATCAGGCTATCTAAATCCTTAATCCATGTTTTCTTTTGTTTAGTCGAGAAATGTCTATCTTTAAGATTGTTAAATATCAGTTAAAAAGCCAAGTTACGTTAATTTTCATGGTACTTACTAGATAGGTCAGGTTCTAAGCAATATATTCCATATTTTTGCTGTTAAATTTTGTCATACATGGTTTTAAGAACTAATTTTTTTTTAAATAGTCTACTTTGTTGTTAAAATAGGAAAATGTTTCATCCCCCATATCGCTTCCGACGTTGCCTAGGAACTGTAGAATACTTGTATCACATTCTACGTCATCGACCAACAATTTTGGTCGTGAGCGTTTGGTCGACCATCATTTGGGTCTACATTTACCTTTCGGTAGGTCGGTAGCGTTTGGTCGACAATATTTGTGGTCGATCGACCATGTTTTTGGTCGACCTAGAGCTTTTAAAGGACTAATTTTTCCGTCAGTTTTAGTTTTCAACGCGACATCTTAAAGGCAACTCCTTCACTTTGTTAAATTAATTAATAAAACAACATTCATCATAAGATAATTTTGAGTATTTTAAACTACGACTTGCAATGTAAAAGCCTATATTAAGAATAAGATAATAATTATGAATTACAGCGTCACATTGGAGTCTATTTTGGGCTCGAAGTGTTTTAATTCTAAGTTGATCTACGCAATGTAAACAATGAAGATTTATTAACTGAATTAAATCTATAGCCTAGATACTGCACACTCATACTAATGCTGTGAACGGGAGCTATGTTACATACAGTTGAATGACAATTTGGCTAAACATTTCGTTCTCTAGATATAAACTTTGTGTTCATTTATTACATGAATAAATTTTGTATTCACGGAAACGTCGTCTGTCGATTCATTGAAGGTGACACACTACCAAGGTATATTTACTATCGCTCGACACGCATTTCACGGTGTGAGAGTCCTAAAGACTGTGCTTGTGACCAGGTAGACATGATTAACCTGTTTGAATCCGAAAGGCAACGGACAAGAGGAGCGGTTCAATCGCACGCTTATCAAAATGGTGAAGTCATACTTGGCGGGGGAGCAGACAAGCTGGGATTAACACCTTAGTCTCGCTGGAGCTTACAGAGCTACACCCCATGAGGCGACAGGCTTCTCTCCAAATATGATGGTCACTGGTTAAGAAGCTCGTCTGCCAGCTGAGCTCGTGTATGCAAAGCGTAAACTTCACAAATTATTAACTGTAATTGTGTGAGTGGCCTTTTGAAAGTGTAAACATTTGTGGACAATATTAAGATTCTCATTGACATTGTTAACCAATGAGTGTTGATGCAATCTGCTACAAACAATTCTAAGTTGACGCCGATGTTACATTTACGGTTTGGAATGTGGGATTATTTGCTTATTCTTACTTTGGGAAACACTGCAAGGCACCACCATGCTTTGGGTTAAAGGGTTGTAACTTAATCAGTTATAACAAAACTTAATACCGTTCCAGATCACCATGAAGGCCGCCAACGGAGGTTTGCTGTACCGGTGTGTCTACTGCGGAATGATCGATCGCAGGGGTAGACTAACGGACCATGTGTTGAGGGACCTCGTTGCCATTGAAAACGTCCCGTTTTATTGTCGGCGTTGCAAGTTTCGCAGTCAGGACAGGCTGAAGTTCCATGAACCCTTGCCAAATTATGGTCAGCATCAGCAAGCGGCTGCTAAGTAAGGGCCAATGCTGAATTATCACGAGCTGTTGGTTAAGGCTCCGGCACCACGTTTGGTGACAGAAGCGGACATAATTCAACTATCCTTTACTCAAGAGGTAGCAGCGAGAAGGTGTCGGGTTCCCTGCCAGACTTGCTTGCTGAGGTTACGCCAGTAGTGACCACACCCTCTGAGTTGGTCGCGATATACAGCCCAAGCATTAGAGCGGTAGAGCCGTTCCGACTTGAGGCCTTCGAATTTACGTTCTACAGTATGCCCCGGAGGTACCGGCCGTCACCAGGTTCACAACCCTTCCCCACACGAGCAGGACCTTCACTCCAACACAGTCGCCTATCAGGACATCGGCACCGCTCATCGTCTGGCCCCCTGGCACGCCTCTTTTAGACGAGATCCTGAAAACACCAAAGGATGACAGACGCACGCCCAAGGAGTTCATCCAGGGGGTCAATACCGCTGCGACGCAGGTATCCACCGAGGTAGCTGATAAAGCCACCCAGGTAGATGTTAAGGACCAGCTCATTACGAAGCTACGAAGGTTGTCAAGGATAATCGATGAAAGCACCAGAGTCTCAGTCGATGCCGAAAGAGGAGTCTCAAATGTCCTCCAAGAGGTTAGACGTATTGAATGTAGTATGAGGACAGCTCTACGATAGACGGATACAGCGGATTGCTAACCCCTAGGGATAAAAAACCTCATAAACATTAACAATCTTATCATGATGAGGAATATACATTTGTAAACGTAGAATTTTTCAATTCAGTGTGCCTCCCATCATTTAAGACATAGGCCGCAACAAAGAGTGTGTCTGTTTATTGTTCAAAATGTTTTATAGTTAGGATTGTTAATATTGGTTTTAATGGTTGTTGTTTTTTTTCTAGGCAAAAGGCACTTAGTTACTTACGTCAAGCAGTTTATTTTTTTCTTTAAATTCTTAAGGTATTCATTAGAAAATTTACTGATGTGGGTGATTTTTGAACCACGCTATTGCATTTATGAATATCAACACCCTCATTTTCAAGTATTAAACGTGTTAGGCCGCTGGAGCTTGGCCTTTTAGTTCCAGGGGGTATTGGTGCAATCTACTACTATGGGTAGTGATTATCCTAAAAAACTTGAGGGATTTACGCTAAGTAACGCCAACTACCAGCAAGCTATAAATTCACTACAACAGCGGTATGGACATATTCATAAGATCACCGCTTCCTACATGTGCAACTTACTACAGCTGCAGTTACCCGCCGCAAACATCCGAGTGCTTCGTTACTTTTGCGATCGTATAGACACCATTATCCGAGGTTTAGAAGCACTTGGAGAGGCACAGAATTCCTACGGTAATCTGTTGATTCCTATTATGTAAGAAAGAAACCCGCAGAAATCCAGCCCGCGAAACTCAAACCGGAAAGGGGACTCTCTCAGATTTGAGGCAAGTTATTTTTCGCATGATCGATATTAAGGAAGCTGGGGTCATTCATGAAATCCGCGTCGCACCATTTCCGACATCAGCCTTCCATTCAAGTGCCCGGATGAACGGAAATCGACAGAAGCGAACCGATGCCAAAACGCGAATGCCGGCCAGTGAGCGTGAGGGTAAGAAGAGACGAACAGAATGTTCATTTTGCGGAAAACAACATAACGGCTACTGTTATTCTGTAAGTAACACTCCCGAGAGAGTATCTATTATGAAGAACAAGAAACTGTTGTAATTGTTTAAGTAACAGACATTCAATGAGAAACTGCCCTTCGTCATGGAGATGCAGACATTGTGCTCGTGAACACCACACGAGCTTGTGCGAGCATACACACGCAAAGACGCCATCCACAGGAAACGGAACAGCCGTTACCAGAATTCATCCGAATGAAAGTATTGGAATTGCTTGTAACAATGATACCGGTGCTACAGTGCTTCACACCACTGCGAAATCGCCCTCTCTAGCGTGCTGCCGAAAACTGCGGTAACGCAAGTGTATTTACACGGGTTGTGCTTAAACTCTATTATTTTTATGGACTCTCGCGTGCAGCGCACGTGAAAACCGCAATTGGACGGTTGACACGACTCATTTAGTTAAACTTAATGTGATGTAACAGAGATAATAAACATGGTGGACTTTACAGGCGAATATTGTAACTATTTGAGAGCATGAACATTGATTGATATTTTTACTTGAACATGATAGTAAAGCATTTATTGTTATGATTAATATTTTGTCGGCGGGAGAATGTTAGGATTTTGGCGCGTCGTCGTACGACGTCGCCGCAAACGTTCACGTTTTATTTGACGTAATATGTGTTATACTTGTAATTGTACGTTACCTTATGAAAGTCAGATAAAGGTGCGAACCTACACAACGCGTAGTTATTAATTACGATCGCACATTTTTGTTACTTACAGAAGTACAGAATGTTGAATGCACATATTGCAATTCCGTGATTCCGGAAAAAAGTTTTAAATTGTTGTTGTTTTTTGTCACACTAGTCGCATATACACCCCATGTTATGTGTGTTATGAGCTTAAGCGAATATGAAAACATTATTTCCGATGTCACAATCTTTCTCTACAGCGTATGACTTATCATTATGAAAGAATAATAGAATGGAATTTCTATGCATATAACAAATAAAACATTTTCTCGTAAGATATATTCTTTTGCTTTGCATAATGCAATAATGGTTCTATGAATCACTAAGTAAAATGGTATTGGGGTTTCCCGTTTTCCTCCTGTTGATCTGATAAGCAATCGGCTGTTATTCAGGTTGCTAATTAATAGCCTCAGCTGCTGTGCTGCGTGTGCATGTGCGTATTACAGAGCTCATTTACAGGTCCCGTTGCGTCTTCGCGAATGCATCTGTTACCTGAATTGCCCTTGTGACCTTTAAGGAAAATTGTGTTACGCGATTTTAACGTAACAAGCAGTGGACTATTTTCACAATGCAAAAATGATATGTAAAGTATACTATTCCGCGCGGCGAACTCATTCTCGGCGCGGATACGACAGTTATCAGGTTTTTAGAAACTAAAACATCCGTTAACTTCTTTATATTGCATAAGGTGGTATTAAAGCGAAAAACTAGAAATCTAATTTTTATATTTTTCATAGGTGACATTTCCCTTTAATAAAGATTCATTAAATACATGAATATTTTATAATTTCTATTAAAATCACAAGAAGTATTTGTACCATGGTTATTCGCAGATATGTGTTTATGAGTTTGAGCTTGGAGAAGCTTCGCTAGCCACAAGCCTCAAAACTGGAAGTGTCAAGAGGATTCGCAGAGCTATATACTGTTACTAGCAAGTTCATGTTCATTTTACAGGGTAGCTCGTCAAAGAAGTATTTCTTGTAGCATGGTTATTCGCATTTATGTTTTTATGATCTTGAGCTTCGAGAAGCTTCGCTAGCAAAATGCCACAACAATTCAGTGTCGAGATGATTCGAAGGGCTATGATAGTGCTTGATACATTACATTTTAGATTATTTTTTAATTTAAAGTTTGGTAAATCCGGTTGCAATGTACACCTCGCAACTCTCCTAGAAAAGAATTTCAGTTCACTGCTTAGATCAACTGCATCAATATTTGGGGTCTCAATGTTGCAAAGTTTTCTCAAGATTCAGACAATTTTTCATAACTATATTGCTAGGTTTATTTTACAATATGTAAGCATCATATGGGAAACCAAACACCGAACTTATTTGTTCAATCAGATTAAATCTTTCTTGAACCGATTTTATTTCTGTGTCAAGATCAGCGAAGAAAAAGCTTACTTTGAATGTTTCTTTTGTATATTGATAGGTTCGTTGTCATCTCCTTCATATCATGCACGTTATTTCTTTTGTCTTCTGAAACGGGTCAATTCTAGTTCGAAAAATGCTGGTATCTCTAAATTGACTGCATTTTCATCGGCACTTATCAGTGTTTTTTTTTAACTCTGTGTCATTTCTGCGGTTTACGAGAAACGTCTTTTTTTCGTCAGTATTGATGGCGTCATTTACGCCCAATTTTTTTGTGCCTGAAGTTGTTAACTAGTCATGTTGATCTGAAATAACAAGTCATATCACACAACCAGAGAAACGACAACTAGAAACTAAAAATGACCTTCACAATATTGAAAGTTATCAGGGATATTATTTCCTATAACAGCACCATTTATCAAGTAATAAGCAATATACATGTTCGCGCTCTGAGACTTCTTACTTGCATTATGAAGTAATGGCAGAAGTGGATCATACAGTTTTATTCAAAATGGTTAAAAATAATGCGTTTGCATTTCTTTTCTTTCCTTTTCATGTGCAAACATATAAAAGGATTGCACCATTATGAAATAAAAACACGTTTCAATGTTCATTACTTGTAATGGCTGGGTCAGACTTAAAATGTTCTAAAATTGAAACATAGTCTGCATACATAAAACAGCAGTTTCTTAAAAGATTGTTAAGTACGACTTATAAATATTTGGTTCGAAGCCTCGTCAAGTTAACTATATCTTTTAATGCAATCAATAGAACAGTTGCTGTAACAGCAATATCAGAACAATATTTAAAAACGCGTGTATACACATAATGATATTTGATAAGATCGTTCAGTATTTGTCATTTACTTTGCCATAAAAATGGGTAAATATGTATTTTGTTTCGCTTGCGTTTGTTCTATACAAAAGCGGTTTTCCAATAAAAAAATAGTATTTACTGTCAGAATTTAATTTAAAAAAAGATAATAAAATATTGTCTTCAAATTTGAATATTTATTCTGCAAATATGATCGAAACTAGTAAAATTTAACAAAGATTTAAACTTAAATAACGAAAATAAGATCCGTGTCGGTAAAATGGAAAGCGATAAGGATAATAGTCTAGCATAATAATTGCTAACAAAAATTAAGAACATAAACATGAGCATTAGTGATAAAGATTAATCTTTTAGATCTAAATATAACATAACCACTTAACATTTAGTTTAGTAATATTCCTTTTTATTTTAACGAATGAAAATGTTTGAGGATAGTGGTTAGTTTTTCCGTTAACGTAGCATAAATACTCAAAATATACGAATATTTCTAAAAATATTTTGTATAATAAAGTAAACCCGTAAAAATCAGTGTTCCTTTTAGCAATAGCCAAAATTTTAACGCTAGATGTGGTGTGGTAACATAGATTTAACCAGATAAAAATGCTCTTTTTATTTTTTGTGGCACAATATATTCCCGCAACGATATCTATTCATACGACACACGAACACTAACTTGGTACATGAACATGTGTTGAATATATTGTCCCGCAAAAACAGCATGTTGTATCTTGTTAATTTAGTTAAATTGTCAAGTTTTAAATATTTTTTAACAATAAGCGATTGTCTCATCGTCGGTGTTAGATTCAAACAGTTAAACAGTAGAAAACTCTCTTCAGTCAAGAGTTCAGTCAAGTGACAACGATCCAGTAACTACAGCTCTACTTTCATACCTCAGTTGTGATCCACTTGTTTGTGATCGTATGACGTCATAAATATGACGTAAATTCCACGAACTGTTTTGATAATCAATAAGTTTAAGCATTTTATAATTGCACAATTATCAGTTATATTTCTTTTTCATTCCATCATAAGACGTGCATTGTCTAAATAATCCACTGTGGAATATATTTTCCTTTATTTCGGCAATTCTGAAATATAGCTGTCAATCGCGGCGGACTCTAATATTATTACTAGTCATGTGTGAAGGATGGTCTTTTACTTGGAATCAACTATAAAATTATCATTATTAGTAAAATCGGATCTGATTCAACAAAACAAACAATTTGATACCAAGATGTAATATATTTTAAACACAAAATGCAACACAAAAAGCAGAAAACAACAACATTTTTTTTTACAAATATTAAGTGCGCGTACTCATGAAGTCATTATTAATACGTCAAACGACAAAAGTAATATTATTTCCCGCTAAAGCTGCAGTTTTTTGGTATGTTTTCATTATTTCTTTAACATCTTGGATGTAGAAGTATGATAAACAGAAAAACAGGTTATTGCCAGATCTTTTTGTAATATATTAGGCTCGGCACGAATACAATAATAAAACAATGTTTGCTTAAAATAACTTATATTTGGTATTTACCGTGTAGTTCCTATTCTTTTTTTAAAGAAATAATTGACGACTAAGAAAATTGATGGGATAAATCGTATACTATGTCGGTGCCGAATAAAGCGAAGTTTATTTTGCTCGACCCGAAAATCTGAACCACTCGCCAAGGCTCGTGGTTCAGATTTTCTAAACCTCGCAAAATAAACGCCGCTTTATTCGGCACCGACCTAGTATTCTCTATATATACATGCATGTTCATATATTATATCAGAATTACTAGTATTTTTGAGCATTGTTTAACTTTTATATCGTCAATAAAATACTATTTTAATATGAAACCGTATTTGTTTACATATTTTCTAAATACCTCGTGAAGGTAAAGGTCAATTATCTGTTTCATTCAGAAAAATTTTCTCATTGGATTCGTGCTCTTGCTTGACCGTGTTCTAAATCGGGCTCGACGTGTGGAATTTTCTTATTAGTCACAAATTTACATGTCTATTTTCTTAAACACACTGGCACGTGTATTTATCGATAGAGGCGATTTATTTTATAATATAATATTTCATCTGAGGGCAGGTATGTTATGATTGTAATAAACTAATAAATTTGATTTGAAATAAATCTTCTTTTACACGTAGAAGTAACGTATATAAACCCAAGTTTAAAATTGAAAGAAACACAATTGAACAATGTCCGAATTGCTGTAAAACTAAAATTCACAATGAAGGCATACGAAAGGGTCGTTTCCCGTCACAACCCGCGTTTTTGTGCAGAATTTTAAGTGCACCCAGTGGCTGCACATCGTACACTCACACAAAGTGAGGATTTTTAAATAAGGCAAGTTGGGCAAGTTTGGTTGCGATATCATCCTGCAGACACAGCAGAGACTTTTCTTCCGGCTCGAACTCCAACTTTGTATCACTGCACAATTCGTCTCTTGCTATGGTAGAAGATGGAGATCCCGACAGTCGCATTCTGCATGTTTTACCTGTTATCACAGATTTGTTTTGTAGCATGCGTTGAGGTTGTCGATGTACTGGAAATTGCGTTTTCCTTTTCGCATGTGTGCAGCTCATAAGCATACGCCTTTTCTGTTATAGCTTTCCACCCTGGTTAGGATTTTGTGCTTTTGGCTTGATAATACCTAGAGGCCTGGCAGACGCATGTTATCTTTTTTCCAGCCTTCAACAAGAGGTATTTTTCTTCTGCTTTTTTCCGGATTAAAGTTCCATAATTTTGAGCAGGGTTGATGTCTCTCGGTTGTTAGTCTGTTTAACCCCTGCATACATCGGGAGGATGGTTCTTCAAAGTATGCTGTAATATTTCAGAATTCGACCAGCCACTGTCGGACATTGCTAATTTTGAACCAGGTGAAAGGCCGTTCATTAATTCAGGGTTGCTTCGTTTCCCTTTAAATACAAACAATGGCGGTATATGAATCCCGGATGCGTAAGCGCATGCAATTAACGTTGTGGTTGTTGATCAATATCTTAAATCCATCATGGGACAGTCTGTAAAGGAATATCTGATAGGCACCACAAGTTAAAACTATAAGAACTATTTTGAATCAAACACTATGTAGACAATATGTACATTTGCGTAAAAGTAAAGCATCTCAAAATTAGCAATAGATCTAAAGAGAAAGGTGTAATTTGAATTCAATTTAATTTTTACCGAGTAAGAACAAGTAAACTTTTGAGAAAAAATACAAATGCATGTCCTTTAAAAACCATAGATTTATCTCTGTTCTTTCAGTAACAAAAGCTTATCTCAAACGATGTTCTCTAATTCAGTGATAATTTTTCATTTTTAACCAATGAGTTTTAAAAGTTCACATGTGCTGAAACAATGAGCTTTTTCCAAGCTTTTTCCAAAAACAATGAGCTTTTTTGGTTTTCAAATTATAAAACAAACACTTGAAACATCAACGAATTTTTAATGATTCATTAACATTTTAATTTTTAAAAGTAACTGTTATAACTAAAAACACATATCATTAACACTGAGTTCCGAGTTTGTCATAGCTAAAAACACATAACATTAACACTGAGTTCCAAGTTCAATTCTTTGAATAGAGGCATTTAGGCAAAAAAATGTTCGAACTAGTAGATGTACTTGCCTCGATGACGATCTCGGATGATGCTACATGTTTATTACTTTCGGCAATTCCAAATGCAGCCTTCAAAGTTAATTGATCTTGACAGGGTTTTAATTTTTTTAGGTGGCATTTTGACGGTTCAGAAAGCGAAAGCGGATGCGAACGTTTGGATGGTTCTATGTCGTCTTATTCAACCTTATAGTTCACGCACAAAGCAGAGAACCATTATGAAATGCAGATACGAATGACATAGTATGACGTAGTACAGATATAGCCGGTGTTAAATCACCCTTTAAATCAGCAGAAAAATTCGGCCCGTGTTAAGTATTGACAAGTATCTTTCCGATTGTGTCATTCTTCAGAATCAATGCGCTTTTTTAGACGCATATATTTTTCTAACATGCGCTTTTGGTAATTTTAATGCGCAAATAACGAAAAACGCACATGAAAAATAATCACTGCTAATTGTGTATTCGTTAATGAATAGAGGAAAGAAGTTATCGATAGTACTAGGCTGGACTTCTGCATTAACAAAGTGCCTACAGATCCTTTCTTAATCCTGATCATATTATACAGTATAGAAAATAATTAATAAACTCACCATTGTTCAAGGACATAATAATAATGGAGACGTCACGAAAAACAGGCGACTACGACACGTATGACGTCATGTCATCAGAAGTGTAATGTAAATGGAACCAGGGACAATTCAAAAATGTGGGGCTCATAATATTCATTAATCATGTAATTGTTTTGATAATGTGTTGACTTCCGATATTACCTGTTGTTTGACTTCCTCATGCTTCGACAGCTTTTTTTGCTTAAAATGGTATTTAAAAAAAAATACGTATTACCATTATTATGCTGAACTACATTTGCAAATCTATTGCTGTTGAGATATAGACTGAGGCGATAATTTATCAAAGCGGAAATTATACTAGCGATGATAATAGCTGCGTGATATATATACGCGTATATTATTCAAAATAAATAAAACGAAGCTAAAAATAAACCGATCGAGAAAGGCCCATCAGATAGAAAATATTAATAAACTTGAACGATATAAACGAAGACCTACCCCTATGAGAGTTTAATGAATTGTTCATGAACCATTCATGAATAATTATTGCATCATTCATGAACAACATCCATGAACTATTCATGCGCAATTCATGAAGGTTAAATTGCCGCTTTCTGATTTAGTTCTTGAAATATAAGTTCATGTACCATTCATGAATTAATTTGTTCTTGAATCATTCATGAAATAATGTGTTCATGAATCATTCACGAACCTTCATGAACTCACATAATAATGAATATTTCATGGTCACTTTATAAAGCGGCCATTTAACCTTCATGAATAGTGCATGAACAATTCATGAATTGAAACTTCATAAATTCATGAATTATTCTTGTTCTATCATGAATGTCAATTAATGAATTATTCTTGCTCTATTCATGAAGTTTCAATTCATGAATTATTCTTGCTCTATGCAATGTTCTAGAACTAGCAATGAACAAAGTTATGTCATGAATACTTCAAGAACAATGAATGTTAGAAGTAAATGAATACCATTAAATGTATTTGAAAGATAATAAAAGGGAAAAAACAGAAACATATCAAGATGCACTAACCCACAGGTGATCTAGTTAGTAAGGACCTATAAAAATAATATCACATTAAATGAGCCTCTTAAAAAAGAAACAATTGTGGAATACAATCACACACGTTTAATTTCGTATAAACTGGCCAAACAAAATATTTATACAAAGTCAAGTCTTTCGAAAGAATGCTCTCTAACCAAAGAGTACACCGCCAAAGTTTGCCAACGCTCCACTACCAATGCAGTTTCATATGAATGTTCGCAAGTTGGTGCAGGGATCTTGACCTCTGACCTAGTGACTCAAAAGTGGTATTTTTTGTACAAGAAGTAACCAAAATAAAACATGTCACCAGTCACAGACTGCCAGGCTTAGCACAGAGGCTAGTTTTTTTAAATTGTTTGTCCAAGTCTTCAACACACTCCCATTTTTCTTTCTGGCACAGAATATTGAACACCAAACACTGCCTCCGGGTCCTTTCTGGTATGAGGTATACTGTTCACGTGCTCTACTGAATAAAAAAACATAAAAAGGTCTATAGTAAAAAGTTGTTTACATTGAAACAATAATAAAAGTGAATCTACAATCAATATACATTGGGATCTGACAACAGGAAATGGACTGAAAAGTCTGATTTTGTTAGGCTAACCCTGCATGGTTATGGTCTGATATTTTTATGTAGGACAACTATCGCGGGCAAATTAAACAAGACAAAAGCACTACTTAAAATTCAAATCAGCCCCCAAAATAAGATACGTCCCATAAGTGATTATTATGCATAATAACGAGCAAATACGGACATAAACTCATTTAATGTGCAGTTAGCGAAAGCCCAGTACCTTGAAGACAGAATACACCGCTATCTGTGTGAAGCTTTTTTCAGCATTTGGTTGTGGATGCCCTGGCACTCAAGTTGAATTTTGCCATATGGGGGACATTCATTACCCTGAAATCGGTCTGTTTATTACAACAAGTTACATAAAAAAATGATGTATACGCTCTGCATTGCAGATAACTATTTATTGTAGTATTTCATTTCTTTATTTTGTAAAGAAAAATAACCAGATTTGTTCTGAAAGCGAATTATTTCAGTTAGAAATCAATGTTATTTGGCATGGCAATTATTTTATTAGATAATGAAGTCTTTGTACCACTTTAAAGCTTGTTTCATTATTGTACATTCTGATATATCTTTTGAAGACTGTCGCACTGTGTACCACATATAAATACATAATTTCCAGTAAAGTGTTACATCACTGACTCCTGGTACGAAGTCGGCAGGGTACAAACTCCTTTAAGATAATTCCATTTTATTTATAGCTTACTAAAAGATATAGACAACTTTTAAATAATTCTAATCACATTGGTTTAAGAATTACTTAACTACCAACTTATCGCACCGATTGTTTATCTAAATTCAAATTCCAAAAAGCACAAGCAAAACTTACAAACCACGAAAATATATGACTCATCTGAGTCATCATTCATTCATTGCAATAGAAATTTGCGAGCAACAACATCTTTCATCCTATACTTTACATCATTCTTAAAAAGTGTTGTGTGGGATCCTGTGTACTTCAGTGTCCACGTACGGGAATTCTTCGTCAATGAAAGGCTGTAACCCCATTTCCAAGGGTAGGTCATTGAGTTATTGAATGTGCGTATCGTTCAGTAAACGAAGACAAAAGCGATTGTTTCTTCTGAATGTTGCAGGTATTTGCAAAGTTCTGACACCGGGTTCGATTAAATACCACTCGAAGATAATAATTGTAAAAACAAAACAATTATGTTAATATGTTGCTGTAACACAAACAAATGTATGTACAGACACTTGGAGAAGTACCTCCACGATTTTTCTTTTCTTGTATCGTTCAAAAAGGTGGCGAAGGAAACACTTTTGGGCAATTTAACAAGGAACTTATGTGTACATATATATATGTAAAACAGAAAACGTTACGTGTTGACACCATAGGGGTTTATCTCATTAACCTCAACCACGCCCCTGACCTAAGCCTTCAATCTAAAATTAGAAAAAAATGTTGTACTGTTTTTTTCTAAGTTGCTTGTCCGCTGAATACTGTACTAATCACGTGTCATTGACCTTTACCGCATTAAATAAGAGCATTTCCGTTTAAATCAGATCACCGTGTATTGATGACGATGCTATTTTTGATCGCGAACACGGCTTTTTAGATTTGCGTACAATAAACTTAAAACATATATTTATTTTGTTCCTAATATTTTTTTAAAATAACTTAGACGCTATAAAAACGCTATCGATTCCCTAGTGTCGTTAAAAATATATGCACCAACAGCAAAATATTTACCAACAGTTGTAAAGCAAAGTTGCCTTGTTGTTGTTATCGGAATATCACAATCACTGTTTATATGTATACAGATAATTAAACCTGCCATTAATACTTTTAAACAAAAACAAACAATATTTATTCATTTATTATGAAACTCTAAAAGCCATTTTGTGATTCACGTTCAAACAAAATAATAAAAATACACAAACTGCGTTTTATGTTTTTTGCTTAATAAACGATAAACTATTGCCAAAAATAATACATCGTATTCTAAGTAAAATTACTTACGGAATGCGAAAAGACACAATAAGACAAAGATTTTTCTCATGGCAGAAGATGGTAAGGATCTTGCGTAAATTTTTTCCATAGGCTTGAATAACATGTTTGTAGAACGTAATTACAGAAAAAGGCAATAATCAATTATTATCTATACATTATGTGATGTAACTACGTTGTTGATGAACCAACAAGGCGATAAATCCGGTTGGAATACGGAACTTTTTTGCAAACAAAAATCAAGGAAACCTCCATGATTGACCGTACCGTCTTTCAATTAATTTAAGAACGCTGATAGTATTCACATCCAGTTAATCGATGTGCATGAGTATTTACAACAGTTTCTGTATACGTAACTTCATAGGGTAAGCGTTTAGTTGTTAGGAAGCGTACAATTTCGGCCTTTGCTTTGATTATGTTTTAAGATATACAATGATTCATGTAAATAATATGTTTCATACTAACAGATTGTTTACAAAATTAAGGGAAACGAAGACGTTACAAACACTATTTCTGATAGATGTTTGTCTACTTCAAAACTGATTAACTACATTACTATACACTCCTCATCTGATTTCATCGATTGATGTGAATATTTAAAGGCCATGTGGCTGCAGGGAAACTTGTTATTTGGTCAATTTTATTAAAATTGTTATTAAGTTATATGATATTGAATTGTGTAGCACTTATAAAGATTTAAATGAATGTATATTGAGGAATTAAATGTTGTCTGACTAAATAAGAATTCATACTATTTTAAAAGAACATTTTTTCAACAATATTATTATTTATTAAATGTTTTGTTTTTCATTTTCCCATTTGGTTATTTGTATTCATTTTAAATGTAAATGAAAACAATACTTGTTTTTATTCATTATATAATTACCAGGTCCTTGACTTGCAAATAAAAGTTGTTAATACCAATTTTCATACTTCAAAATAATAAGCATTCGTAGCCATGAAATTTCGTGTTTTGTTTTAAAAAATACAATTTCGCGGACACAAAAATTCACGCAACTCTGATAATGTAACACAAATTAATTCGCCTCAGTTTTGATAATGTGTCCGCGATAAATTGGATGGCGAAATCACTACAAGATGTTATTCGTGTTTATCTTATGAAAATTTAGTAGCTAATTGATAGGACAACACAACCTTTTACAAATCCGGCCCCAAAACAAAAAAAAAACCTTTAGCAAATTTTACCAAAATTGTCAATAAATTGGTAATAAATCTGAGAAATACAATTTATTAGCCCCTGTTATTGACAATTCATTTAATGAATAAGCAATAAATTGGTTTCTTCAGTGAAAGCCCCAACCCTATTTGTTGTCAACTCATTATTAAGGCCCGATTTCTGTACAATTTATTTGAGAAAGAAAACACATAGAGTACTCTTAATTGCCAATCCATTGTAACAGAAAAATGTTTAGTACAATTTATTGCCAATTCACTATAGATAGAAATAAGACAGGCACTATTTATTGCCAATTCATTATGGATCATAAGAAATAGAGCATTATTTATTGCCAATTCATTATAAATAGAAATAAATCAAGCACTATTTATTGCCTATTCATTATAGATAGAAAAAATTGAGCAATAGTTATTGCCTATTCTTTATACTTAAATATATATCTTGTACATTTTTAATTCATGATCATTATATTTGCGCAATGAAAATCGTTTCCTGCTAATTTCAAACATTATTTGTAAGTAGCGATAAATTGGTAGATTTAATTTAAAATAACAAAGCCATAAAACGCTGGTTTCTGTCAATTTTAACATGATTAATTTATACAATAAGCCTGATTACAATTCTTGTTTATCAGAAGACCAGCCATCTTCATAAATAATGAATTCAATACTAATTTAAATATATAATTTTTGGCAAAAAAACTGATGAAGATCAAAGATATTTGCAGTAATGTCTTCCATAAATTAAGGTCATGGACGCTATACCTTGCTCAGTGCAGACGATCCAGCGAACACGAAAGCAAAATTTGTTTTTATATGTAAATGAACATTTCTTTGTTTGTTTTTTATCCTTTTAAAAATGTTTTGTCAAACAACAACACACAGTCAATGAGAAACAAACACATTATTCTAGCAATTTGTATACAGTTTTAACAAAACCTGTGCGTTGGCTATATCGATCATATGTAACCGTCTAATATTGCGCTGCTTACTTCCCTTGTATATATCAGTGTTTGTTCACCTACAAATGTTTGAAGCGTTTGCCGCCATTGCTATTTCGGCATTTCTTAAGACGTTTATACCGGTTTATAGCCCCGAATGTTGTAAGTTTCCACATGTTATCAATGCTATGTAACTTGTATTTTGTAAAGGCAGTAATTATTTTTGAGGTATATTCATTCATTCAGGGTTTTTCAGTAAATACTATTCGTACCCAAATTACGTCGTACCTACCATTTCGACCCAGTTGAGGCTATATGTCCTAAATGTTAGGGTAACTTCCAAAGCTTTTCTTTCGTTACTATGTCATTGTTTATTAATTAGGTAAAGGCTATATGTTTAACCTTTTTTCAGTCATTTTAAGTATTTTTTTATAACAATACACCATTTTCTTTGTATGTTTGATACTTAATTTACTGCAGAACTGAATTTCTTATATTTTGTTTTGCAGCAATTTACCACATACATCGAGTTGAATCTAAGAATAAAAACTGAATACCACCAAATACAGTATTCTTTTTCGACACAATCGGTTCACTATCTGTTTCCGGAACAGATAGAATAGTAAATTGACCTACACTTTGCTAGTAGCAGATGGAGATGACGGGTGCTGGACATCGAACTAAATCCACGTTCAAAATGGTCACACTCAAGTCTCATCTGTATTTAAACCGGCTTTAGAAAGTTAATTGTATGTCAACACAGCGTAAATGTCTGTTATCTGTAAAAGGAATGGCTCTTTATGAAGAGAGAATTGATGACTTTAGGAAGCGCTGTTCTGCTTCATGGCACAATGTGGCTGAAAGTTTGGACAAATTAAGTAAGAAGTTTAACTTATGAGAGTTATGTTGGTGAAATTAACCTGATTGAACAGCAATTACAAGAAACCTATGAAAGTTACGTAAAAGTAAAAGACGCATTTGAAGTGTACTTAAAATATGTTTAAAGTGAAGCTAGTCTAAAAGAATTATTGGCTCTCACTATACAGACCCGTTGCTACAGCAAAGTTACACGCGCTGGAAAAGATTGCAGGGGTTTTTTTGGCCCGATTTTATAGCCGAAATTCGGCTATGATCCCAATCCCAAAAAGTATACTTTTTTCCCAAAATGTGGCAAAAAATTCCCAATTGCAAAAAAAAAAAAAAAAAAAAAAAAATTTTTTTTTTTTTTTTTTAAGAAGTCTTATGTGTATTTTATCTCAATTTTAATTCAATTACAACTAACAAAGAATTATGTGATTTTTTTTCTTTTAATTTGAATGATTATAAAGAGTTAAATCAAATTTAGTATTTCCCTAATCAGTGGACTTTTCGTGTGAAAAAAAGGCTAATGAATTTATTTTCCCAATTTCATGAAAATGCCGATAAAATTCCCAATTCCAAAGCCATGGGCTATCTTCCCAAAAAGTGGAAAAAAAACCTGGATTGACTAAATTAAACAATAAATATTCAGAAAAAATCATGTTAAGCATTAAGCCAAACTCTGTTCATGGTGGTGTGAATTAAGACACACTGTTCGAGATACTAGCTGTTGGAGTGAAGTTCAGTTAATTCATCGCATTGAAACAAGCAGGAGCCGAATCTGCAAAGATAACAAAAGGCAGAATCAGAAGCGAATTTTCAAGTTATTTCTCAGCAAAAAGCTTTTGAAGCCGCGGCTGCAAAAATAAAGGTACTACAAGAGCATGATGAGCATGAGGCTCTGATGGGTCGGAAAGTCATGTTGCACCAGACTTTCAATTCAAATTGCAAACTTTTGTAAAACCTGACGATCTAGTTCAAGATTACATCAAGAAATCCACAAAAAATCTGACACTTATATTGGAGAAAATCTGTGCAAATTCCTCCTTAAAAGAAGACGTGGCTCTCTCGCGACTGACTATATTTAGTGACAAGGCGGAAAACAAATTTCAAGAACGTGATGTTCGAGATGGATACAAGCGCTTCTGAGGAAATGGATTTGGCTGTGAAGTGGCCAAGTTCTCCCCAGCACGCAGATCAGGGCTCGAATTTAACTTTTTTTTCTACTTGCAAAACATTGCGAGCAGCTTTAATACCAACTCGCAAATTCAAAAACATTCTCGAAAATTTTGCTGGAAACATAATTAAACTTCGTTTTTTGTACTCAACGGTTAACTTTGCTTTATCTTTCCTATTGTTATTTACGCCTGTGGGCAAAAAGAAACTAGTTATTTTTCGCTTTGACGCCATGTCTGTTCAAGTTCAATGAACACGTGTGAATTAGTAGACTGTTCAACTTTCTCTGTACCAATACAATCCGCGTATCTGTACTATAAGTATACCAGTCTACATACAAGGTGTGGGCTTCCGCATACGGGTATATGGACGTTCTATGACTTACGGTTTAGCGTTCAGAAAGTCGAGCACATTAGCGATATTACTTTTTTTCACTATTTCTTTACTCGCAAAAAATTACTAGTGGCTTAAAACTTAACTCGCAATCCGTATTTTTCACTCGCATTTTGCGAGTGTGCGAGTGTTAATTTCGAGCCCTGCAGTTAGCTTTAGATCATCGTACCGCAGAGATCCAGTCTTAGCATGCGAGAAACTATGGTCTCGACTGGATGAACGTTATGGCAAAGCGGAGATTGTCCACCAATCTATCACAAGGTGTATTGAATCTTTCCCTCAGCTGACCTATTAAGACTCAAAAAATGGTATGAGCTTAGTGACTTGCTGAATGAAATACGTGCCTTGAAAGAAGACAATGAGTTCTCAACGGCTCTATCGTTCTAAGATACCTCGATTGGCTTAGCCCCTATACTAGCCAAGCTTCCATTAAATGTTCAAGAACGTTGGGCAGCCAAAACCAACGATTACGAGAAGAAACATATCGTTAGTTTCTCTCCATTCACTGCCTTTGTGGAATCCATAAGAGACCAGGCTACTATATGTAAATTGTAAATAACTAATATTGATAAAGGCACCTGATATGTACATTTACGCAAAACAAAACTCTGCGCAAGTTTTCATTACTTTATAAGAATTATAGGGCTACAATTCATATTCTAAAGCTACAAACATAGTTACATAAACATATTTGAAATATAAATTTAATTTTATATACAATTTCATATCATAAAGCTTGAATGTTGATTTTTCTTCGAAAAATACCCTCCATTCTGTATGATCTCAGACAATTAAATGCTATATTCTATTTCAATTACTTCCATATGATTTCATTATCAATACTACATGTTGTTGTATCTATAGCTTACCAGATATCTAATATATTGTATAATACCCCACCATTAACTGGCTATATATTTCTTTGTAATGTATTATATATGGAATGATGGGCATATTGGCTTTTTTCCTGAATATATATGGCCTCAAAATATGTGTTCATGATTTTTTATTAGCATAAACGACGCTTTCTTATTATACAGCCCATGCATAAAAAATCTTTGTAACAAACCAATACATTTAAAAAGAAAAATACAGGAACATATTAATACTTTGTTACATTTAAATTTCCATCAGATTTTTGTTCAGTTTTCAGAATTTATCAACACATTTTATTGCAGACTTGTTAACCCGATTTATTGTCAATTTATTGCGTATAGGCTTTGTAATTAAGTTCTATTTATTGCCAGTTTATTGAACGTATTTATTGACAATTCATTTATCATGTATGAATAAATTATTTACAATTTATTGCCGATGTATTGATCCAATTTTTTGCCAATTTATTGCATATTTATTAGATACCCTATTTATTGACAATTCATTTAGCATATATGAATAAATTATTCACAATTTATTGCCGATTTACTGATCCAATTTTTTGCAAATTTATTGCATATTTATTAGCTCATTTGCATGTGATTTGCATTGGCAATAACTATGCAATAAATAGCTTATTTATTGACTATTAGTTAACCATATTTGTTCTCAGTTTTTTTGTTTGGGGGCCGGCGCCATTTGTCTTGAATTTTACCTTATAAAAGCACATATACTATTTCAATCAAGAGTTGATCATACACTTTCGTTCAATTTGCCGCGTGTCGGCTGATACAAATAAACGACCCCCATAAAAACGTTATCCACAAAGTGTATGGTATAGATACTGCTTTTCTACACTGGCGTTGTAAATGTGTCAGCAAAGTACACAGTGTAAGGCGCTCTCAGTAGTGGAGTATCTGGATTGCAAAAGCACCTGTTGAAGAGAGTTCCTATATTTTGTATTATTCTTTAATTCAGTATTTCTGTATTTTGGTTTTTAACATTTAAAATCTTGGGAATAATGTTTACTTGGTATTTTAATTTTGTGAATTGGTATATCAATAAAATAAACGAAAATTCGTGTCGCAAGAATAATAAGAAGCGTGCAGTATATTGCCTTTCCTTTTTCGGCGTAGCTGTTTAACGTCACTTTTGACCTTAGATGACCTTCATTCATGATAGGTCTGAAACGAATAAAACCAAATTGTGCATTGGCTAATAATACAAAAATCACCGTAAACATTGGTAGTCTGGTTTCCAGACTAAAACTTTGGATGCATATCATTTGAACTGAAATTTGAATATATTGTAAATTACATGTAAATTACAATAAATTACAAACTGTCATGATACAAAACACCCTCTTAACATTACATCGAAACGTTTCTCCTTAGTTTACGAAGCAGTATAGCATTAATAACATGTCTCTTGAATTAAAAGAATCTATTGTTTACATGCCGTAGCGGCCACACTAAACACTACAAAAACAGGCTAGATTGCACCTTACCGGTACGCAGTTATTTACCACTATCGACAAACAAAGCGGGGATTTGGGGGCGGTAGCCCGCGATACTAAGGAAATATAAAGGTGTTGGAAATATCTGTCTTTGATTTATTATAATCCATATTTTGCGTTTATTTGTGTAAATGTGTTTCTTTGTACTTTTTTTTGTTCATTTTTTATATAAAGTTCAGTTTTTTCTGCAAACAATTTATATCACTATGATGCTTGTAATATTGAGTCTTTTATGTTTACATTATACTAACATCTATACACATTATAACACGTTATCTTTTATTTCATTCCAACATTATGTTCATAGTATTTCAGTTGCGAATATGTTTTCTTTTCTTATTGAAACTAATGTATTACTCGTTCAGTTATGAAAACCTAGTCATTACAATACTTATTGACAAAAAACATACAATTTCACCTCTTCTTGTTCTTCATTTTTATTTGTTAATACATTAAAATATATTATCTTATTATCACTCACTACATTCATTAAAATACATGGTCGCTTCATTCAATTTCCTTGCACTGGTCGCAAACATTGCAACATCAACGCCGTATATCTTTTTAAAGATATTTCTTTTTATACTTCAAACGCCTTCGTGTTATCTTCTCGCATGAACACGGCCGTAAATCACGGGCCCCACCTCTTTTTTGAGATGCATTGATAAATGAGCCAATGATACTTCCGAGGTGGCGCTTAGGCTCGGATGTTTTGAAATTTAACGGATTATTATACAGGGTGATTAAGTTGTATATGTGTTTTTTTAACATATCCGTTAAATTTGAGCATAACTATCCCCAGAAATCTCACATATTTGATAACATCTTTGAAGTTATTTTGGTCAGTTTGATGTAAATAGTCCCTGTGTATTTGTTTGTATTTCCTCTCCTTTATACTATTATTTTGTCTTCAGGTAAATATAAATCAATCGCTTTCTAAAATATTATTGCACACCAATAATACTTCGGGAAATATACATCAAACGATTTGTTTGATTTTGATCACACATATGCATGTGCTTATCTAATTGATGTGGTTTTAATCGTAGTAATTAATATTATGAATTGACAAGTATCCACACAAATATCATCACTTCAAACACAAAGATTTAACTCGTTCTGGACGTATTTAATCAAAAACTTCCGTTGTGAGGCATCACGCCAAGAAATCAGCTCTCCTGGCTAATTGGACACTATACTGATGAACAGCATAAACCCTAAATGTATAAAGTACGTTCATTATCAATTTAAATACTTTTATTTCACTACCTGTACATAAACATTTTCCTCGTATTCGACATAAACATATGTTATGTTATGTGTAATTTTAAGTGCAATTTACAGCAGTAACATTGTCACTATACTTAACGTTTTCTATACTATGACGATTTATTCTTTTTTTTGGAGCATTAATTCATACATGATGTTAAATTGTGTGTGAATATTCAAAAGCGATCCTGTTTTAATATCCCGAACAAACACTTCATCGCCAATCGGATTGTAATGCTCTTATTATATATATGTGTGTAAACAGCTGCATGATATCCGAAGTAAAAAAAGAATGCTCTTCAAATATGAAAGTAACAGTTCCACATAGCAAACATCACTTATATAAACCATATTATATTTGTATTTTCATATGGATGACCACATTTGAAGTATGTCTGAAGGGTTCCATATATTATTTTGCTGTTGTTCTCTTAACAAAACTCAACCGCTGCGCCAACTGAAATAATTAAGATTTGTGGAGCATTCGACCCTCATAAAGCTCTTGTTATAATTATTTAATTTTGTGTTTAAATTTAGGAGTTAACATAAACAGGGCTTTGAAAACACAGTGCATTAAGATTCACATCGTGATGAAGGAATAACAATAATTGTAAGTGAAAACTAATAATAATAGAAGTAATAGTAGTAGCAGCAGCAGCAGCAGCAGCAGTAGTAGTAGTAGTAGTAGTCGTAGTAGTAGTAGTAGTAGTAGTAGTAGAAGTAGTAGTAGTAGTAGTAGTAGTACAAGTAGTAGTAGTAGTAGTAGTAGTAGAAGTAGTAGTAGTAGTAGTAGTAGTAGTAGTAGTAGTAGTAGTAGTAGTAGTAGCAGCAGCAGCAGAAGTAGTAGTAGTAGAAGTAGTAGTGGCAGCAGTAGTAGTAGTAGTAGTAGTAGTAGTACTGGTAGTAGTAGTAGTAGTAGTTGTTGTAATAGTAGTAGTAGAAGTAGTAGTAGTAGTAGTAGTAGTAGTAGTAGTAGTAGTAGTAGTAGTAGTAGTAGTAGTAGTAGTAGTAGAGTAGTAGTCGTAGTAGTAGTAGTAGTAGTAGTAGTAGTAGTAGTAGAAGTAGTAGTAGTAGTAGTAGTGGTATTAGTAGTAGTAGTAGTAGTAGTAGTAGTAGTAGTAGTAGTAGTAGTAGTAGTAGTAGTAGTAGTAGCAGCAGCAGCAGCAGCAGCAGCAGCAGCAGCAGCAGCAGCAGCAGCAGCTGCAGTAGTAGTAGTAGTAGTAGTAGAAGTAGAAGTAGTAGTAGTAGTAGTAGTGGTAGTAGTAGTTATAGTAGTGGTAGTAGTAGTAGTAGTAGTAGTAGTAGTAGTAGTAGTAGTAGCAGTAGTAGTAGTAGTAGTAGGAGACGTAATAGTAGTAGGAGTAATAATAGAAGTTGTAGTTGAAATATTATTGTAATCATCTGTAATTCCCTCCCTGACGACTCCTTCCCTCCGTCTCTTATTATATGAAAGGCATTTAGTCGTTATGCAATAAGCTGAAATAGTTTTCCGTCCCGTTAAAGTATGAACGATCTTTTCAGGAAAAAATGAAACGCAACACATCATTATTGTGTCGCATGTTCGGTATTACTATCGGGCTGCTTTTCGCTTACGTCGCAATCTCCAACATGAGTCATCACTCTATTCCTCGCCTCACCCAGATGAATTCCGTTGCGATCGGAGACCTGGAGACGAAGCTGAGTTCCGATTTGCGCAGCTTTCTGACATACGAGTACTTGGAGAAGATAAAGGCCATAGTGCAGTCCGACGAGTATACGGACGCGCATTTACAAAATGGTATGTTTCGGTAGACCTTAACCCATTTATGCCTAGTGGACTCTCCCATCCTTCTAAATTGGGTCAATTTATTTCCTAAATTAGGGATGTCTAGTATATTAATTTTTATATTTAGAATATTTCTTACAGAATTTCCTTTAAGCAAACAGCGCTTAACCTGATGAGACGCCGCATCATGCGAATGAAGTCACTATTTGGTGATATTTAAACACAGATTGATTAATATATACATACCGTTTAAGGTATTTTTGTCGTAAAACACTATAAGATGGACAAAACAAAAGAAGCGAATCTCATCTTCAATATCTCTACTATTGCAACATACACAGTATCTTTCTTTGCGAGGAATATTATTTCGGCCTTACCTCCCAGTTTGAATTCTCAATAGGTATACAGAAATTCTTAACTTAACAAAGTGAATACGTAAACTCCTTGGTAATAAATCAAAATACGATTCGTATACTATTGTAGGTTTAAAAACTCAATACATGCCTAATACAGGACTGTTACTTAATGTACCATACCATTTTTTTTTAAATGTATCTATAAGTCTATTTCTAAACTGGCATATAAAAGAAATGTTAAATATGTGAGACCCAATTAATGTGTCTTTTATGACACTCTTCAACATTCATATTATACACAGTGTGGAGAATAATATTATCTCTCAATCTAATTTTTAACTAATATTTTAACATTCTTACAAAACGATAATATAAAGTGGGTATCTACCCGACCTTCCATAAACACATGCGCTACAACTGTTGAGTCTAACCTGTAACATTCGTTTATAGAGCTACGTTCTATATCTTTTGACTTACGATAGTTCGCTTTCATATCAGTTGAACACTACGGCTTATATTGTGTTTTTGTACATACAGCATTACTTCATGCAATAAAATCCAGGTTGTTTATGTTTTAAAGGGATTTATTGTTCACGAGTAAGTCAAAGCTATGTTTGTACTATATAATAATATTCAGCAGCTTAGCACAATATATTATTGTTTATTTTATTTTAACATAAGAAATGGCATTTTATAATTACATGAGAGTCAATGTTTGCAAACTGTAATTCATTTTCTGAAAGATGAAGCAATTATGTATTCGTTAATTATCTAATCTTAAAATGACGCACATGAGTATTTATCATATGCCATACCCTGTTTCAAATGTAATATAACTATTACATTTTTTTTAATTACACATGTGTAATACAACATTTTAATGCGTTTTCATCGGCTTAGTTTTCGTTTATTGACCAATCGCATTTGTTATTTTGCTGAAATGACGTTACAACGTCAAATGACGTCACGAAATGTAAACAACATTCGGGATTTATCATTATGTTGCATAATATAATTATATTGGGAATCATTTTTCATTTGAATATTTTTACCACACTGCAGTATTTTCATATCTAATGATACCACCACCTCCATCACCACAATCATAACAACACCCAACATCGCCATAAGTGTTATATTTTCATCGTATAATAAAAGTCAGATAACCATTTTCATAATTTATTTTCGTCATAACCGCAGTTGTGGTTCCTTTTTGCGCGAAATATTTACTTTTTAACTTGAGTCGCTAATAACTGAAACGAGTATGCTGCTAGGGGGTTGGGTCGGGGCAAACATTTTTCAAACATAACAGCCAGCGTGTCAACTTTAGAATGATCTCGTTGTTCAAGTGTTGTTTTTTCCGGCATATATAGTAATATTCGCTTTGCTCCAAGCAATATAACGAGATGTATTATAATATTTCAAAACAATAATCTGATTTAAATTGTAGATAATTGACATGATAAAAGATATGTACATAAGCTCGAAAATGTATTACTTATTACTAATGAATGTATTTGATACATTAGTTTGTATAAACTATTCTTGCTATTGCTTTATTGAAGATGCGCTCAATTTGGTATAATATTCCAATATTGAATAATCTCCCTATTTAAAGCCCTGTAGTTCCTCGCGTTCGTTTCAACACAGCTTTGGTGCCAAACGCAAAAATACGTTCGCTTGTCTTATCTTTGTGTTGGATTGACATAAAAATGCGATGTAGAATCTTTGTAGTTCGACACCCAAAGGGTTGTTTTTGTACAAATGATGTGCGAATGGAGAACATTTTGACAATGTTCCGTACAGCCTGATTTCGACATGTCTGATTCTATTCATATATTTACACAATCATCATGTCCACCAGGTCTGCAATCACCACCCAAACTGTCACCACCACAAGCAATATCAAGAAGATAAACGCAAACATCATCATCATTACCACAAATACTTTCATCACCAATATCATAATCACCACTCTCTCCATAATCGTTATCTTCAAACCGTATCATCATAGTAAGATGACCATTCTAATAATCATCATCATAAGCAAAATGTTCTATATCCTCATTCGTATTAGCAGCACAAACCCCAAAACCATCATACTAAGACATAAGTTGTTATAACGGCTTGATAAGGATGATGATTATAATGATGGTGATGATGACGAGGAGGAGGAGGAGGAGGAGGAGGAGAATGATGATGATGATAATGATGATGATGATGATGATGATGATGATGATGATGATGATGATGATGATGATGATGATGATGATGATGATGATGATGATGATGATGATTTCGATGAGGATGATGATGATGATGATGTTGATGATAATAGAGATGATGAGGATGAGGATGATGTTAAACACACACTTTGCTGGTATTGCAGAGGACGAAGAAGCGCGACGACTGGAGAGGGAGGTACGCGTGCTGTGTTGGATCATGACCAGACCACAGAATCTTGACTTCAAGGCAACGGCCGTGCGCCGCACGTGGGCGAGGCGTTGTAACAAGGTTCTATTCATTAGCTCGGTGACCAACGAGACGTTTCCTACTATCGGCATGGACGTGCCGGAAGGTCGCGATCATCTCACAGGGAAAGCTATGAAAGCTTTTAAATACATATACGATCACCATATGGACGACGCAGATTGGTTTATGAAAGCTGACGACGATACTTACGTTATTCTTGAAAATCTACGATATTTCTTGTCAGGGAAAAATACAAACGAGCCCATTTACTTTGGCCAGCATTTTACAACGCTTGTGAAGCAGGGGTGGTTCAGCGGCGGGGCAGGCTACGTGCTGAGCAAAGAATCACTGCGCAGGTTTGGCACACAAGGTAGTAACGTATCCGTATGCAGGCAAGAACACGGTCCGGAGGATGTTGATGTGGGGAAATGTATGGAAAGTCTGGGCGTAAAAGTGGGAAAATCTACCGATAAACTAGGGCGAAATAGATTTCACTGCTTTGCTCCCGAAACACACCTCAAGGGCGGTTACGATGACTGGTACTACAAGTTAGATACAAACGGGGCAAAAAAGGTAACGTACCTTGACAATAGTTAATCACAGATATTTCTATCAACAATAAACACATACTAGTGTAGCTTTACGTTTACTAAAAGTATGTCCCTGAATCAAAAGCCGTGTGAAAGATACCTCGAAAATGTATACAATGACATTGTAGGTATTAACGTTGTACGGATGAGTGTTTTTTAATATTTAAAAAAATGCATAAATGCAATGCGATGTTCATTAGGACGAAATGCAACAGTGAACGGGATTTGTTGTTTAAATTACGATTCTCCCCAAAATAATTACATTATTATTGAAATGGCTGTGTAAGGCTATTGTCCATCACGTTCGGTGTGAACAACAATACATGAATAGTGTAAAATTGCGAAGGTTAACAATCAGAACAGGAATATGCATCCGTTAAAATGTGTCACCGCGTTTGTGACCCATGTTTTTTCTATTTTGTTTTTAACCGAAAACATACTCTTCTTGAATGATTATTTCATAATACATAATTATTATAGGCATATTTTAAGGACTTAAAATAAATAATACCGGGTTAAACCTTTTTAAAGGTTTATGTTATTATCCCCAGAGTTTAAAATAACTTTCAATGCTTACACTTGGTAGAATAACCCTCCAAAGCGTCCATGCCCGAATATTTATTATTTGGTACGTGACATCGTGTTGTGGTCTTATGCAAAACTTATTTATGCTCTCATGGGTTCAAAACTTGGGTGAAACACTCAACGGTCGAATGACTTATGTAAAATTTAGGCTAATAGGCAAAATAAAGTACACATTTCAAATATTAGATCGCATGATATTGGTGATTTGAACATGTATTCGTTGAAAATTTCAGCCACAATTATGTAATGACGAGTTAATTGACTAAAAATTCCCGTGTATTGTCTTGAAAATTACATAGCATAGTAATTGGAAAATGGGGTATTCATATCTTGCTATATATTGATTAGGATAGATCTGTGTAAGGGTTGCTTAAAACTGGAGGTCCATTTAACCGACGCCGTAAGTGATTGACTTAATAGTTACACTAGTGTATATGTGAATAATACATACCTTACTATATATAGTAACAAATTTGTACAGTTGTTCATGCCATTATCACCATTGCGGGGTCATTATAAATATTCGGCCCTAGAGCCGATTATTTATTTTCGGCCCTCAGAATGTGTGCACGTGACGTTCAACTGGAAAAAACGGCGTCCACATCCAGTCTTAGCCATAAAGGAGTAAAACATCTAGGCTATTGTTCTAACTCACCGAAGTTGTGTAATAACCATGTTTATTTTCGTAAAGTTTAAATTGCTTCCATGACGAGTTAAAATTTTGGAAACATTTCTTCATCGCCATCCACCTTTTCCATTTTAAAGCACTGGATGTAAGCAGGCAATTCTTTGTGGATAGACATTCTTTGATCGACTGACAAAGAAACGACTTATTCATCAAAGAAATTACCATTTTAATTCAACATCGATTTCCTTCGAACAGTTAAAGAACAATTCGCTTACACTTTTCTTAAATTTAATGCATCAATTATTCAACAAAACATCGCGTTATTCGAAATTTTAATGAACTCGAAAATGCGGTCTCACCAGTTTCATTCCAGTTTTATATCCCAACACTGTTATTCACATTCATAATATTATAATAATCCATCGTAAACACACACACTAATCGTTCAATGCTTAAAACTTTTTAACTGTTCAATATAAACACTCCAAGTCCGATTTGTTGTTGTCCTTAAATCCAAAGCGTCTAGCTAGTTTCGTCATTTAAATTACGTCACATGAGATACGTCATAAATTGCGTAATCAATTCAATGAAAATATAAGTACGGAAAGCTGGTTCTTCAAAACTTTTAGTGAAGGACAAAACTAATATCATTTTATGACTCAAAACCTGTGCCCATCTATAATTTAGTATAAAAGTAAGATATATACTATAGACGTTAATACACAACTGAGCCGGGCCGTGCAGTGATAATCGGCCCCAGGTCGTTATGCTCCCTGCGGGCCGATTATTACTGCCCGGCCCGGCTCAGCCGTGTATTATCCTCTTAATATATGTTACATGGTTATTTAAACGCTGCACACATATTCACTGATATTTTACTGTAGCAGTGATAGATAGCAGAATGTATTTAAATCGCATAAATAATTGGTGACATTGATGAAAAGTTGATGAAAAATCGTTAGAAAAACTTTTAAGTCGGTTAATGTCGTATATATAATTATATATTACGTTCTAAAACGCAACAGGTTGATCAATATTTATAATTCTTAGACTGCAATATATGACGGACAGTGTGCAGATAAAGGCGATTTTTATTATAACTTGTATACGTTTAATAAGACAAGGATTATATGAATCGATCAATCGTTTGCGAAAGCCCTTAATCCATTTACCTGATAATATATTTGATGTCACTGTGATAGTCTTTAATAAGCGTGTGCATGCTATTGTGTCCCAAAACCCCCACATTTATGAACATTTCCTCTTCACTTAGTGCCATACTTACTGACATGTGTGCGAGCAATGTTATGACACATGGTACCTTACACGTTAAGTTGAAATATGTATTGCACATCTGATAGTTTGTTTATCTGTGTATGTATCAAGCGATATTATAAGATCATTGGAATGTACAAAACTGAAAAATGTGTGTGTAATAAGGCACAGCGAACGATATGGTTAATTTATCATTTCCTATACAGAACATACTTTTCCGAGACACCTTTTCGTGTTAATCATTTACAAGACCAGAGACACATACCAAATCAGTCTACGTAACCTCGGCAAAGTTCGCTTATTAAAAATATCAAATCAGGAACGACAAAAATATGGTCCTTGAATTAATAATTATTGTATTACCGTTAAATAAATATATGCAACAAGGTTAATATTCCCTTCGTAGCAGTAAAATGAAGATCATATTCACTTGTCAGAAAATCTATAGTAATTGCATCAGTGTTGTGCAGCATATATATTATAATCTTGGTATATCTTTCAATTATGATTTAAGGGTCGCGATAGCATCAGCAACTATGCTATTTCCTTCCATTACGTGTCGCCGGAAAAAATGGACGCCCTGGAGTTCTACATCTACCATTTGAGGACGTACGGTCTACAGTCGGTCTACAATCGGGTAAACAGGAGGTGAACCAAGACTGGCGCAGCTTAAAGGAAATGGAAACTTGTATTAAAACTATATCAACTGTTTTATTTTTCGTAAGATAATACTCTTTTACAAATAATAGTGTACATAAGTATCGGCATAATATAATTTTCATATGCTCTGTTAAGGTGGAAAGAAAGCGATTTGCAAGGCATATAATATATGTGCACTTGGATACACACATAATATGCTTGTATTACATATCAACACGAGTGAAATATATATTTAGTAACAATCTGGTAATACCACGAGTATGCGATGCGCGTAACGGAAGACAGCGCGCACCTGCAAAACTTAGGAATTCCAGTGGATGTGTCTTGTTGGTCTTTCTTATATTTTTAACCCATTTATGCCTAGTGGACTCTCCCATCCTTCTAAATTGGATCAATTTATTTTCAAAATTAGGGATGTCTAGTATACTGATTTCTATATTTAGAATATTTCAGAAATTCCTCTAAGCAAACAGCGCACACCCTGATGAGACGCCACATCATGCGGCGTCTAATCTGGGTCTACGCTGTTTGCCAAGGCCTTTTTTCTAGACGCTAGGTATAAATAGGTAAACTTTTTTTTGAGGTTACGAATACATATAAAGTGGTCGTTGTTTGCGATTCAAATTGTACAGTCTTCCGCATTACGCAAAAAATCTGTTTTTGAACTAGTTCATATTAGATTAATGCAATTCGCTAAATAGCTGTGTTTTATTAAGTTTTTGATTATGATTTTGATGTATATGTGTATATATATATATACATATATATATATATATATATATATATATATATATATATATATATATATATATATATATATATATATATATATATATATATATTGTGTTTAAGAAATATTATTGTCATATCAATGTAGCACGTAGCACTACGAACGCAAATAAAGACAATCACTAGCGGCTTTCAAAAGGGTTGATTTGCGAAATTCCTACGGCTTCTTAATATATGTATCCGTGTTGTTGTTTTGTTCGCGGGATATGCTACTTCAAATAGGAATCCGTTATTAACTGAAACTGTCGTGGAACATTGCTTAGTCGTATACATACTTACGACGGAGTAGTTAGTAAATACTCCCAAATAAGTGATTTAAAATTAATACTTAGGCTAATTAAATTCGCATGCACACACTCGCCATTTGAGAAATGACACAAACAAATTAAATATAGTAGTCCCCTTATTTCAATTTTATTTTGATGTTCGTAACAGATATTCGTTATTCTCATGCGATGGTTGTTGTTTTTATATACCCAGACCAGACAACGGCTTATTTTTATAGTTCTCGTTTGCGTTACAAAAATATTTATTGAATCAAAGTGGAATGGAAATAATATTCCCCTTTATCGTTAATTTTAAGTAAATGAACACCTCATCGTGTTTCCGATGCGTGGCTACTAAACAACTCGGTCTAATATCCTCGTGGTTTGAATGCTACCAATCATAACCCTTAATTGTTCTTAACACATTAACACCGATAGCTATGAAAGAATATCTTATTTAAATAAGGATCGTACAAACTACATTTACTGTAATTATATAGAGCATGCTCACAGATGATCACCCGAAATCCTAAAGTGAACAGCCCAATTATTCTAGGCGGCAGAATAAAACCAAAAATATGGGAATAATGTAATCATGTTTTGAAGCAATCTGGTAAATGCGACCTTGATGAGTTACGTAATTCGTTGAAATAATAAAGCACGCACGACTCGAATAATCGCCCATTGAATTGTATTTTGCTATTTAACTATTTAACAAAACACCTTTCAAAGACAACAACTAAGTCCTAACATCAAGACATATGCGAGGCCAAATGTAACGTAAAGAATATTGTTGGACGTCATTGTATAAATATAATTATAGATTTTTATAAACGTAAAACGCACAAACATATAACATATACGAAAAAACAAATTTAAGTATATCTCATTAAATCTAGGTCACCACGTTAGCCGAAATGTGTTTATAATATTTACGCAGTGACGTTTACAAATTAATGTCAATAGATACCTGTATTTGCTTTCTTTTTTATGATATGGTTTTGCGAGAAACATTTATCAAAATGCGATTCTTATATTTATACAATTATTTCCAACAATATTTGTGACGTTACACATTTGATTTACGTCTCATGCAAAAACATGTCATATATAAAATAAAACACATAACATTTTATCGCAAAAACTACTTAGCGTACATATTATAGTCTTATGTTTGCAAATGCAGTGACCTATATTTCACAAATTGTTCAAAGACAGTCACGTATACACGTGGACAGTTATTATTATTAATTTTACATTTTAATTTGACCGCTTTACGTGATTGCCTCGTGTATTCAACGTCAATCAGTGCCAACCGTCCTACGACAATCAATATCGGCAGTCATTGTTTAATTTCCTTTACATTTTTGACCACATTAATAAGCCAATCAGCACAGTGCATTTATTAAATAATCAACTTTCGACCACAATTATAACTAATTAGCCGTTCAGTGATGAGCACAACTGACCAATCAACGGCTGCATCTGGTCATGTTATCGATACGTCTATAGCTTCATTATGTACGCATTTAACGTTAGTAAGAAGACACTCACTCAGCCGGACATAGAGGACTCACAATTTATTGATTTTGAAGGGTCATTGGGTCTCGCACGAATCTTTATGATCTAAAAAAGCGTTTGCACTTTGAAAAGCGGCTGTATTTAAGAAGACACAGCAAAAACAATACATATACCAATCAAAACTGTGTGGACTTCTGCACGTCATAGTTCCTACGAATTGTGCTACAATAACCGTGAAAACAAAAAATTGTAAATACTTCATTTCTGGCTGTCTAGCGTGTAATGTAATGTAATACGACAAGTGAATAGTCTTATGCCCGTGAAAAAACTAAAATACATTTCGGTTTATGTGTGACTTTTTAAAGATTTGAAGAAATGAACGTCCTAACGGGACGCGTGTATTCCCACTAAACGGGTGTTCGATACCTGACGCGGTTTGCGCCTACAATTCTTAATTAAGAATGTACGTTTATTTTATGCACACTTGTCAGAAAATCGGGATTCAATAAAGACATGCATCACGAGAGTCTCGTTCTTTATGTTAAAAAATGTTCAATATAACCTAATTATGACCATGCACAGGCTATTCTAACACATTTGTGAACACATAATTCAGAGGCGTAAAATAAACACTTAACATTCATTAAAATGTAGACACAACAAAACACTCGAAGTCTAGTAATTGACATCTCGCCAAATGTCAATCAAATTAGTATCTAAATACTGATCAGACAATCAGCGATACATTAATCGGGTGCGCTGGTTAATATAGAACTGTCCGCCTTTTTTAAGATTGTTTTCATGCACTTTTTTTAACGTTTAACGGTTACTTAAAATAAAAAATTATATTATTTTCGCATATTAATTGAACAATGGTCCAAACAACGTTATCATGATAAGTTTCATTTGCTGGTTCCATTCTGCATCCATTGGTCATCGTTATGATAAGTACATGTTTAAACATTACACAAATTCGAAGTATCTGAAATCTGGTACACATCACACTCTAAACAAAAGCAATATTTATACACAGTAAGTTAGACACACATTACACATGGAGAATGTGCTGCGTAAACAGCGAATTGTTCTTCCTCTTTCCAAGAGTTAACGTCGTGCTTACTGTATTTTTAATATATTATATTAATATGTGTAATTTTAAAAACGATAGGCACTACAATATTGATAGAAAAATATTTTTATGTCGAGAAAAAGCAACATGCATATAAAAAAGAGGAAAAAAGGAAACACTATGCGATTATTTCAAGAAAACAACAAAACAACGCATTAGTAGGATATAACTGATATATATTTTAAATTCCTTGAAACACAGAGTTGTGTGCAAAAATAAAAATTCGACTGGTGTCTTTAAAGTATCATGTTAATCACAAATAAAATTTTTATTTATTTTACAATAAGTAATTAAAACATGCAATAGAACATTTAGTCCATATAAACGGACTCCCAGAGCCTTTGATAATTTTTGCTATGGCGGCTCTGGGAGTCCATATGCACCCCTTCTTATACATGGTAGAAGTTCAGCGCACGGAATCCGTGCGCTTCACTAAACAGACGTCGTTCGAGACAAATTGAGGAAAATAATGAATAAATTACATAAACATGTTAAATTTACCTGAATGGCAACCTACGGATGTTATGCTTTGCATGCACCCTATAAAAACACCAAGATGTTTCAACACACTTTTCTCGCTGACATGTTTATGTTTAAATTTGAAACAGTGTATTCTGTATCGAATACCATATCGTTATCGACTTTATAGGCTTCATCACATAACCCGACGTGCAAAATATTGGTGTTCTGCGACCTAACCAATATTGGGTCAATTTTCCAATATGGCGGATACAGCGTACAAAACAAAAAATAAGTCAATAAAAATTAATTATTTCTTGCTTTAATGGTACCATTTGGATGAGTTTGTGGTTTAGACAGGTAAACTTTAATAAGTTCTTGCAGTTTCAGTGATCCTTAACCCTTGCATTGTTGATAACATTTTGCACCCATGGACAAGAGAGAGGGCGCATTGCAACTCTCAGCAAAGCAAAGTTATAAAGCTGAGAGTTGATTTATTGCAACTATATAGAACATTATGTGTAACTTGTATTAAGGATATCATTAGGCACTATGTTAATAGTGTAACAAAACGCAATGTTTATTTGGTATGGTGTTTAAAGTGATCTTTTTGATTGCAACTTTTAATTCTGATCACATAATTTTATATATAATAATTCCTTAAAAACGCAAGTTAATTTATGGAGAGTAAGTTAGTTCCTTTTTCCTAGTTCCTCATTTCTTATTCGATTAAGGAATAAGGAACTGTTCCTTATTCCTTATTCAAGCTTAATATATTCAATATAGGGTTTTGAAGAACAATAATGCATACAGTTCTTACGTACATAACGTACATAAAAACAAAATAAATCGAATACATTAAACTTATGCATTAAACGTTCAAACGTACGCTATCCATGCGAGCTTACTACAAGCCAACATAAACAGTTGAAACATACGCTATCCATGCGAGCTGACTACAAGCCAACATAAACAGTTCAAACGTACGATATCCTTGCTAGCTGACTACAAGCCAACATGAACAGTTCAAACGTACGATATCCTTGCTAGCTGACTACAAGCCAACATAAATAGTTCAAACGTACGATATCCTTGCTAGCTGACTACAAGCCAACATGAACAGTTCAAACGTACGCTATCCTTGCTAGATGACTACAAGCCAACATGAACAGTTCAAACGTACGCTATCCGTGCGAGCTGACTACAAGCCAACACAACATGAACAATTCAAACATACGCTATCCTTGCGAGCTGACTACAAGCCAACATAAACAGTTGAAACATACGCTATCCTTGCGAGCTTACTACAAGCCAACGTGAACAATTAAAACGTACGCTATCCATGCGAGCTGAATACAAGCCAACATGAACAGTTGAAACATTCGCTATCCTTGCGAGCTGACTACAAGCCTATCCTTGCTAGCTGAATACAAGCCAACATGAACAGTTGAAACATACGCTATCCTTGCGAGCTGACTACAAGCCAACACGAACAGTTAAAACGTACGCTATCCTTGCTAGCCGACTACAATCCAGAATGAACAGTTGAAACGTACGCTATCCTTGCGAGCTGACTACAAGCACACAAGAACAGTTCAAACGTACGATATCAATGCAAGATGACTTCAAGCCAACATGAACAGTTCAAACGTGCGCTATTCTTGCGAGCTGACTACAAGCAGCTCAAACGTACGTTATCGTTGCTAGCTGAATTCAAGCCAACATGAACAGTTCGAACGTACGCTAACCTTGTTACCTGACTACAAGCAGCTAAAACGTACGCTTTCCTTGCTACCTGACTACAAGCAATTCAAACGCACGCTTCCCTTGCTACCTGACTACAAGCAACTCAAACGAACGCTATCCTCGCTTCCTGACTACAAGCAGTTAAACGTACGCTTTCCTTGCTACCTGACTACAAGCAGTTCTTACGTAGGCTGTCCTTGCGAGCTGACCACACGCCAACTAATTTGGATGAATAATTCTTTTACAAGAGAAAACCACAATGATGTTAAAGTCCGTATATATTCATGTCATATTATACATACAAGATCATTTTTGGTATTTTGTAATTTCATGTGTGTTAATTTACATATGCGTCTGTTAATATCACAGACGTGCTTACACAATTATCATATATGGCTACAGGACACACATTAACTTAAAACGAGCTCATGTATTCTTTATAATACTACATAATTGTTTTAAAATACCACAGATATGCTTGAAACTTCAGTAGAAGGCAATTAAAATAACAAAAGGATGCTTTCAAAGATCGCATTTATATTTTCATGATATGATACAAAGACATGTGTTTAAAGAACGTGAAGAATGTGAAATAACACATATTTTAATGAAATTTCAATCACGCATCTTAAGAGCAATGCGACGCTAATAAATATCACATGTATGCTTCTGCAAATCGTGTGTATGTATATCTATCAAAGATGTGCTTACAAAATACGATTATGTTATACATATCGCAGATATTCTTATAAACATAAAGTATCCTGTTGTTAACATATGCATGCAATTTATGTCGCCTATATGGTTATTAATTTCACATTTATCTTTATATATCACACATATAAATCATAGATGTGCTTATAAATATAATAGATATGTTGATAAATATAATAAATATGTATACATATTACATATATAATGTCACATATATGCTTATTTATGTAACATATTTGCTATTATATATGATACGTTTAAATTAGAGATATGCTTATTAACATCACTGTCATGGACATTAATGTTAATGTCGCATATTCGGTTATTAAAAACAAATACTTACTTATCAATATAACACACATATATTTATCACTGATGTCATATACATCACATATATTATTTTGCATAACAGTGATATACCATTAATTTGACATATACATGTATGCTTTCAAATATCACATACATGCTTATACATATCTCATTCTGCAAATAAATATCACATATATATAGTTACAAATATGCTTTATATATCGCACATAAAGATCACAAACATGTCTTAAAATATCACATATATGCTTATAAATACCACCGATAAATAGTCTTATGATTATCACAATGAATTCTATGCATATCAAATATTGCTTATACATATGACAGTAATGGTTATAAATATCATAGCTAAGCTAATACATATCATATATGCGCTTTTGAATATCACATGTACGTATAAATAACACATATACAATATCATGTATATGATTTTTAGTGTAAAAAATGGGCTTAAATACATAAGGCGTACATTCCACAGATATGCTTATATATTTAACATGTTCAATGCCACGTATAATTTTATCAACATCACATACTTATCAATATAACGGATGCATTTATTGTAGATTTCACAATCATTACATATGAGTATTTAAATATCACTAATTTACATGTAAATATCGCAGATATGCTTATGTATATCACATATATGTGTGTAAAACATATGTAATGCCACATATTGGCTGATTTATGTAACACATATGATTTTATAAATCACACAAACATACACAAATATGCTTGTAAACATCACATATGTGTATGAAAATCACATATAAATAGTTCCTTGTAAATTTCACAATTTATCTTATCAATATCGCATATACGCATATACAATGTACCATTGTACATATAAAAATAGTTTTGTTAAAAACCACAATAATGCAAAAAAATAGCACATCTCCTGTATGCTAATAAATATCGCAATCATGCTTAAAAATATCACAGCTATGCGGCTTAATATCACATATATGCAGATGAATATTACAGTCATAAAGGTGTTTATAAATGTACATAAATATAACATGTTAAATCCATGGTTGAAATATCCGTTCTTGTGTATAAGCACAAGAATAGCAGTGGTAAAAGAAACGACAAAGAACGTACAATGTTTATGAAAAATAACAATTTTAAACAATAATATATCAACCACATAGTGTATACTTAAAAAAGAATTCATTCAAATGCGACTGTGTTGATCGCACGAGCAATATACCACTAGGCTACTCTTTAATCTCAGACTTATGCTGACATGCGATAGCAATTTATCGATGTTTACAAATAATATGATACACATTAACAATATATTGTGTTTATTGTAAACTCCAATTTTATCTTTATGCTATGAACATATGCAGTCAATCGCTCCTGTCCAACCGGATCCGAAAGCGCTCTTACTCTTCAAGAAACTTTGCAATCTACTCGTCATCGTAGCCTGATGTAAGTGGGTTTGCCTTAATGATGGTGATGTTGTTGATTTCATTGAGATTAAGTTGGAGATGAGCCTGCTGACGACTGGGGTGAAACTGATGAGGCTGTTTGCTACTTCTTTCCTTACGATGAAAGCTACCCAGCGCGATGTTTGGAATCCTCCCCGTGTAATAATATCGTTTGCCCTTCGTCTTATGATGTTTCTCCAAAGCTATTCCTGACCTCGACTTGTCCGATGATGTCCCAGCGGTAGCGCTTCAGATCGTGTGTAAGTCCGTGGATATTTTCGCACGAATAAAGTGTTCTCACATTCGATGTTCTGATGGCTGTTTCCTTTATTTCCATCTAAATCGCTTTGTTATGCCCAGGAGCGGTCGTGTCGCATCCACCCTTGAGACTTGCGGTGGAGTGCGCGACGGTTGTTATTCAGGGCTCCGACTAACCCGGATTGTTATTATTTAGTCTTGTCCTCTTCATGTACTTTCAGTGGATTTTATTAAATCTTGGTACCAATCGTCTCCTTTCCAAAAACTTGCAGTTGGTCGTACTAAACGATCCACCCCTCACCCCGATTCACCCGCCAGCAGAAGCGGATACCTGGCTGTGGTTTTTTCAAGGTCCCGAAACAAGACGTGAGAGTGTCAGGTGAGATGCAATTGTTCCAACTAACGCCACGGTACTATCTGTACGCTGACCACCCTATACACTCGCTACTTTGGTTATAATTCTTGCATTTTTAAAATCTTTAAGATTGTGTTAAAATTTTGAATTTTCCTAAACGTAAACAAATGCGCTTTAAGTGAAGATGATCGTGAATAAAAGATTGTTTTATATACAATTATGGTAGTTTGTCTGTTTTATATACAATATATAGTCCCACAATATTGTTGTTTTTTGAACATTTTTAAAAATTATGTCTTCCGTATTGTCCGAACCTAAGACCTCTTGAATCGAAAGATAAATCGCTACCAATAAGCAGTGGATGCTTTGGAATGTGTAGTATAGTTAAACCGCTAAATCGCTAATACGCAGGGTTTCTTTATTCGGAGAAACGCGTTAAAAACGCTGTATGATAATTGCCGAATAAAATTGATTTTATTCAATCGAAAGTATATGTTTACTTTGTTTTTCTTATTCGGGATTACTATTTTTCCTTGTTTGAATATAATGCATATTTTGGTTGAGCACAACGTCAACGCCAATGAAGACATGACATAAATATTATGTATCTTTATCAAATGTCTTAAGGTAAGTTATATTTGAATGGCTGAATGATTGTGAATTACTTTTCATGTTGTATAAACTTTTTTAATGCAGTGTTTAGAATAATGTACAGAAAAGTACGCCGAATAAACGCGCGTCACTGCTGAAGGTGTGTTAATAGTTTTGTACAAGACAGTGTTAATACTCGTATGCCATTTCTGTCTGAAAAGCTTTCACAATTTCCCTCAACTACCATTTGTGAACATTTAGGATATGACAGGAGATATTTTTACGTCTTCAAATTCTTGACATATCTTTGTATGGCAAATAATCTGAGGTAGGTTTTGCTACAATCTATTGTAACCAAGACTTGTTAAATGTGTTAACAAATTATCGAATGACGGAATGTCATTTCCATTCGACGTCATGGACTTGCTAAGTCAAATAATATGAAGCAATTGGACACTCAAAATGATTACCTCAAGGAAGCAAATTTAATAGTTTTAAACTGAATCTTTATGAATATTTAGATGGTTACGATACCGTATCCCCTTGGGGACGGATTAGATTATCAAACCTATGATAGAAGCATGTCGAGCTTGGTACTTTTAGGTTCAATATGTTGGATATTTGTATAATTAAGTTTGTTAGTGATGCCTCACAATATACTTCGCAGCATCAACTTCGCCATGAATATAAAAAGGCGTTCTAAAATAAATTAGCAAAATTTCTAAAAATCAATGCCACGATTTCATTAGTATTAGCATGCGAAAGAAGTGAAACAGAATGTATCAGGTTGTGAACGAGTTTCGGTGTTTGACACAGCGAAGTCGCCCTGATTTCCATCAGCACGGATTCTGTCATTCCTTTGTACACAATGTCATATTCTGAGTCACTAGTTAACCGTTGCGCTGACAGCATAAGACGCGTTTACGCGCAATATTACACACATTGGAAAATCATCAACGTTGGAAATATGCCTTCGTTTATTCCTTTAAGATAGTTAACCGTTAAGTGGACTGTTATCGAGATGCAGTTGGTTTGTGCCGTCTGTAACGCGGACCATACGTATTTCGACGTGTATAATGGGGCCTCTGCTGAATACGATTTGCTCAAGTTTGACATGGTTATTGTTATAAGCGACTTGACTAAGACGCATAAATCCCATGCTGATAATGATGTGGTGAACACGCACGTCGACGCAGTGGTATTTGCATTCAACAAGTTCAGTTACACCAAGCTGTTCATGAAGATGCCAACTATGATTACACACGTGCCTAGAACGCAATGTATGCAGTTGTCTACTTCAGATATAGCAAGTAGAGAATGCAAAGCATTAAGGTACAGTGTGTGACGTTTATATTGAAATGAAATGGAACATATCTACCTTATAAGCAAGTCCAAATGCAAAACTGCTTTTACAAAGAAAGTCCGCATGCTTGATGCTACTTCCAACCTAATGCTCCAACTATATCTGCTCCTATAAATAATTCTTTGTTGAGGGATGTGTCATTGAAACATTTCTATTATTAACCGAACGTTTACAATTAAATCGCACAGTTTTATAAATGCTAAGAAAATTTTAGAAACCTTCGTTGGTTTCACTTAAAATTGTGCCCAACGCAGTTCGTTAATAGCCACTTCTTCGATTGAATGTGTATTTCCATACACCAATATCATTGTATCTTGTGACAACAAGGTCATTTTTATTTTCTCACACAAATATTTTTTTTATTATGCATTATTATGATACAGTGGCAACACCTAATCAACAATGTGTCATCTGATCTTACAACCCTTCACGTAGCCGGTAAATGATTCGAATGTGTACGTTGTAAATGCTTTATATGGCGTTTGTTTGCTAAGAACTTTTTTTAAGTACCTGAATGTATTTAAGAATTTCGTTTTTATTTTATTTTACGTGCGCATTGATGCGCATGTGCGAGCTGACCTATGTACAATTATCAACTTTGAAATTGGCATTGGTCTTGTCAAACAAGTGAATTTATGAAGTCATATGTTTGCTTTCTATGCTTTTCCCCTTGAAATGCAAAACACACGCCTTTGACACTAAATCAAGTGTTCCGTATAAATGCTTAATTCTCATATATAACAAACATGTATCTTTATTTGCATTTTCCAAAAAGAACTGTTGTTTGTAGTTTGTTCTAACTGGTATTTTTACTATTGCTATAAATTATTATAGGTTTAATTTCGAGCTTCTTTGCTAAATGATATGCCCGATTTCGTTAGGGCGGTTATACAAAGATGCTCGATTACACCTGACACTGACCTTTTATTTAAATCTGTGTTAAGTGTTCCGTACTGAAACCAATGTTAAATTATCTCAGAATTCGATACTATGTGTTCATCTTCTGAGCTCTTAACCACCGTGTAACGAAGTAAAGAAATCAAGTGGATTCACCATAGGCAAAAAATGTCCGTTCGTCGGTCTGTCTGTTTAAAAAACGACATCAGTTCAAAATCGACAAGCCGAATTTGAATATAGATTTTATATACCTCTCTGAGTCTGCGGTACAACACGTTGTTTCATTATAACTGCTCATCAATAGTTATAAGCGCTGTCTAACGCATTCTTTCAATGTCAACGTATTAGATAGATTGTTTTTTGTATCATACACTTTTTTTTGCTGATCTTTCAACTCTTTTCGGTTTTCTGGTTGTTACGGTTCTTTAGACTACTTACATGTCGTCATGGAATAAACGACCGTTCTTAACATAATAGTCGCCTTTGTTAATTTAACTATTCATCAGCGTTCACCTTGTTTATTAAGACTTAGCATCACTGGCGGCCAACGAAATAAAGTGAACTGTTATATAATATTTTCCTTAACGCCCGTAATACTGCCGACATGTTTTTCATATCTAAGCACCTTCAAAACGATCGTTGATCGAATTCAAAACTTTGAACCCGTATTTTTCAAAGCTTATTTGTTTACATGAAGATTGGTTGCATTATCTAATGTATGCTATTAAATTCACGAAACCATCTCTTGTCAACTCAATATCTAGTGGAAAACTTGCAACGGGCACTAGCATGCTGTTTACGTATAGTAAAAGCCAATAATTGTTTTTATTTTTCGTCATACGCAAAACGTATACATAACGATTCATATGCCAATATTCTGATGAGTTTAGTGTTTTATTTTATAAAAAATTATTTGTTTTTCATAAGAAGTGGAAGAATGAACAGGAAGGTCTGACACCGGGACAAAGTTAAACAGAAACCCAAGACCGACAACTTCTTCCTATTGTGATGATTTAAAAAACCTGTACTTAGTTTTGGTTACTCTGGTATTAGTTTGAGGCTTGTCAGTTGTTAGGCTATTGTAAGTTTTTGAAAAAGAAAAAAATGTGTCCTAAATTAATCGTTATACATCACTGTCACTTATGATAATACTTATAAAAGATCTTCTGGATATAAATTTACTTAATTTGAAATATTAAAGTGTTTAAACAAATTGCAAGTTTATGTACTCTTAACAAAAACGCTTACAATTTTGGTAAAATAAGCGACAATTTCATATTCATAATAAAATATAGAATAAATCCCACATTTCACTAATATATTTGCAAATATTTAAAACGTTCATCTGTATGATATATTTACACTCTCGTTATACACATGGCGCATACACAAATTACGCTAAATGGAGTTGGTGCACATCGAATATTAGCCACATTGTTAGTGTTCTCAAAAAGTGATTGAGGAAACAAACAATTGAAGATATTATTACACCATACATAATTTATGAATCGTTGCTTTAAGATGGATAACGAAATGTATTCAGCGTTACGTTCTTGCTTTTGCAAGTTCATTTAATTTTGTATAAATCTGATTAGGCCAGAATTAACCACGTGCCTACCTCGTTTGCCAATAGGGCAATGTATATTTCAGCTTCTGATTGGGCCGCTTCTGTATTGCCAGGGTGGCGATTGTAAAATCTAAAATATGAGAAATTATGATCAGCTTCAAGTATTATTAATCAGACCTAATACATACATTTCGTTGGTATTAACTTTATACAAAAACATTATGACGTCTTTTATATTTGGAGACAAACCTTTTAGGAGATATGTCGATTTTGAGGTTGAACTACGAGTCATAGTAGCATTGTGTAGCATATGTTAAATGTTATACAAAGCGTTTTACTTTTAAATAAATAATATAACCAAAAGTATTCCACCAATTAAGAATTGAGCGTCTGCTATGACCTTCTTAGAAGTAAATGTTCCAATCACCAGACAGTTAAATATCATTTACTCAAGCAGGCATTTCGCGAGGATCAAGTACATCAAATTTACGTACTGGTTCATAAAAGCAGCATCCAATGCAAATGCAACTTCAAAGACCTTGAATCCAGGAGACGGGAGAATTGAGCGACGGTCTCGAGCCAGTAAATCGGCTGCCTGTTGCGTTTCAACGGTCCGCTGTGATCTTATAACTTAAACAAAAACAAAATCTTCAGTCGTTGACTTTTCCAAAGGTAAAGTTAAGGCATGGGTTTATAGTATGATTATTACACTAGACTCATCTTCAAACCGACTTTGACTCACCCCCTCGATATCTGGGCTATTATTCGCCCGTTTTAATTCGGCGCAATATGCAGCCACGGCACATTTGCCTTTTTCCCTCACAGGTACCAATTTTTACTCCTAGTTGGAAAGGAGCAAGCGTGTGACTAATTTTTCATACAGAAAAAATCCGTGGTCTGTGCGTGATTCGAACCAGGGACTTTCCGATTTATAGACCAACATCTGATCACGGTCCAACAAGAATTAAACTTCTGTATGAAATAACATTTCGACTGACAAGCTCAGATACTTTGATTCCTTAAATAAAGTATACGTATGCATACACAAATCCTACCAATTTCGTTAAAAGCGTATTTATTTGTGTATTGTACCATCGGGTGGGTAGAAGTGATTTTAATTCTTCTTCCGTGGAACCGTTTCCGCACTCGGCCTGACGTAATCCGCCTCCAATATAGCAGGCTTCATTATTGAAGCAAACAAGCCCGCTCTAAAATTGACGGCATACAGTTAATACTTAATATATACGTCAGCAACATAACAAAAACATCATTAAAGCATGTGTTGACAAAACATATTAAGCCAAGTAAATTTAGGAAGATTCCTACTTTTTTCATTACTACATCATTCCACGTATTTCAACGTATTCTTTACTATTACTATATTTTTTTGAAACAGTTTATATATAACATTTTATGCACACATAAAAAGTTTTATGCAATTGTATGCTTTTAATAACTGGGGTGTAACTCAAACGTAAACAGTTACTATTTTTAATTGTCCAATCGGATCGAGTTATAGAATCATGTGTGCTTTTGTTGAAATGAAAATCGATTCTGGCCATAATGCTTTTGGAATTTCTCGTACACAGCTGCGTCGTTTTATCGACAATAAATTCTAACAATTACGCACTTCAGCGGTAATATTAACGTTTTATTTTTACACCATAAGACGCAGTCTTATGTTATGTTTCAATCGGATTTCATTTCTTTACACAGTGTCATTTATTATTTGTGGTTTTTGCGTAATTTAGGAACAACCTGTGTTCCTTTGTGTACGTCTAATTAAGATCTCGCGAGATTTGCCTCGAACTCTCCCGCGACGGGATCCAAGATGGCGGCGCCCATCTCCAAGAAAGTGTATATCTTTGGACACTCGTTTGTGAAGAGGTTAAAGGATTTTATTCGCGATGATCCGTCACTACGTTACGATTTGGGCCTAACGGGTAGCCCGATGATACAATGCACGGGTTTCCCAGGCGCTACAGTCGACCGTTTTCGAAACAACTTAGAAGACATCGTGGATTTCATCCCAGACATTGTGGTCTTAGTGATTGGGACAAACGATATTTACGACCAGAATCAATCAACACTCTCTGTTGCTTCGGCGATTCGTGATTTTGCGAACACTTTACTTTTTGTGCATGGAATTCAGCAAGTTATTGTTCTGCAAACCCTTCATTGACATGCTCCTACTTGTCACACTCTCTATCCAGTTGACATTGATTGGTTCAACTACAGGGTTGACAAAATGAACAGTCTCCTCATTGACTGGCTACATTCTTCGCCCCATGGCCGAGCATACCTGTGGCGATTAAAGGGCTTTTGGTCACCAGAATGTACCCGCATGAACTTTGCAGATGACGGCTGTCACTTGTTCCCGCGCGGCCAACACAGATTTTTCAACAATATACGGGCGACAGTGGTCGCTGCCCTTAATCAATCGATCGGATTTGTATCACATTTTGCCTGATCTTGTCGGGCTTGTTATATTAAAGCTGCCTTATCTAGTGCGTTCAGGCCAGCTCTATATCAATGTCACATTTTTGCCACTTTTAGTTTCTAATTTATACTAAAAAATTATTTTTTTCTCTACAATGTGACGGCTTTAGATTTCATTTTCGTCTGAAATTGTTTCAATATGAAGGCAGTTACACAAATTTTCATTCGACCGCTGCCCACCTCTTATTCATTAAAAAATATACATATCTTGAGTCGTGTCCGGTTCGATTTCGATAGTTTTTATACCGGAATTTTATTATCAGCTCAGGCTTAAAGTTTACATGATCAATTTCCTGCCTGATTTCAGTCAGTTGTTTTATTGCTGCTGGATTTAAATAATCCAGTTCAGGCTAATGTTTGTGTTAGTCAATATTATTCCTAAATTAAGTTATTCTGTTCGGTCTGCTTTTGACATTTTAGTTCTTTATGATTGAACTATTTATTTGCCGGATTGGAGTTATTCAGTCTAGGCATTTTGTTATATTTTCAATATAATGGCTGATTTTAGTTATTCAGTTCAGGCTAATATTGATGTTATAGTTCTCTACGTAAAAACTCTGTTTGCGCCATATTTTAGTTATTTAGTTCAGGCTAATATTGATGTTATGGTTCTCTACGCAAGAACTATTTTTGTGCCTGATTTAAGTTATTCAGTTCAGGCCAAGTTTATATTTTCCAATATTATGCCTGATTGTAGTTATACAGTTCAGGCTAATATTGATGTTATGGTTCTCTACGCAAGAACTATGTTTGTGCATGATTTTAGTTATTCAGTTCAGGCCAAGTTAATATTTTCCTATATTATGTCGGATTTTTCCGTTCAGGCTAATATTGAGATTATTGTTCACTAAGAAGGTATTATGTCTATACCTGATCTGAGTTTTTCAGGTTCATTATGCTTTCCAGATGAAACAAAAAGCACTCGCAAAAAGACGGCCACGTCTACCTCATGTGCCTGCTGCAAGGGCTCGACAGCCAATGGCGATCAATCAATCTCCGTGCTAGCAAGGCCAACAGAGGAGCCAGTGGCGGACCAAACACGAGGGTTTTCCATCCCGCCATTCCTGACATCCGGGCATACCCGTTTACAGCAACAGTCACCTCTACCCAACACTCCAACACATCACAGGGCCATGCAGACATTCAACTTGCAACCTCTGATGTACCACAACATTTGACCTTTGGGCACCCAAGCATTGGCAATCTTCAAACAATGCCTACTGTTGACAATCACATGGATGACTCGAGTTCATCCGATGACGATTCAGGCTTCACATTCCCCCAAGCTGTACATGCTCATGCCAGGGACATCATTCCAGGTACTGGACAACTTTTTGCGGAGCCGATAAGTACCCCAATAATGAGCCAGATCAAGAAATCGGTATGCAAAGACATTTGGAAAAACAAATACGTGGAAATGGCTTTGCTTCTTCCCTAGGCGTTGTCTCAACAGTCCCAACAATATACATTACAGCAACTCGCAAATTTCAATTATGCCTAAATCAAACCTCAAGAAAATTACAAACATTGAACAATGGACAACTGCCATGATCCGTTTCATGGCAGTATATACATTCAAATATCCGTCTGAAACTCAGGCTATATTAAAATACATGGAGATCGTCCGGGACATTTCCATCCGTCGGCCTGGCTTAGCCTTCCATTACTACGATACACAATTCCGCCTGCTCATGGAATCTATTCATCTTCCCTGGGACAGGTAACACACTGAGTTTTGGCTAATGGCCTGTACGTCCATTCCCTCAAGCCCTTCCTTTCGCCCTCAACGAACCCCTTACCGAGGCCCGTTCAAACAATCTTCGCCCTACAGGAAATTTGTGGACAAGATCTGTTTCAACTACAACAAACGCTACCTCTGCCACCCCTCTTGCCCCAACCCCCACGTCTGCGGTTTCTGCAGAGGTTCCCACCCTTCATACGAATGCTCCTTCCCTTCTAAAAAGCACGCGGCTAGAGCCCTCTCCTCTCCTAAGCCCTCAAAACCCACCAAGTAAACCACCCGTTGTCACCCCGGTTTTGATTTCAATTCTTGCCCCTTACTTGACTGGTTACCTCTTAGCCAATTATTTGATTGACGGTTTTACTTCCGGTTTTAAACTAGGTTATTTAGGTCCCCGGGTCCCTTGTTCAGCCACCAATCTCAAATCATGTAAGGATCAACCTGATATCGTACATTGCAAACTTCAGGATGCACTTCAAGCTGGTCGCATTCATGGTCCATTCCCAACCCCTCCTTTAGAAAATTTTCATATTAGCCCAATTGGAGTAGTACGCAAAAAATCTCCTGGGCAATTTCGGTTGATCCACCACCTCAGCCATCCTCCAGGTCAATCCATTAATGATTTCATCGAACCAGAACTCTCCACGGTTTCCTACTGCTCTTTCGATGATGTTGTTGCCCTCTTGTTGAGTCTTGGCCCAGGTACTCTTTTCAGCAAAACAGATATTGATTCCGCTTTAAGGTTAATTCAAATTCACCACTCTGACCATCATTTACTCGGCATTCAATTTCAGAATAGCTACTATTATGATACTTGTCTCCCTATGGGTGCCTCATCTTCATGTGAAATTTTTGAACGTTTCATTTCAGCTTTACATTTGATTTCTGTACCACATTTGAATATCCCCCATATATTGCACATTCTCGACGATTTTTTATTCATGGGTCCAAACAATTCTCCTATTTGTCAGACTAGTTTGGATAATTTTGTAAGTTTCTGTACACGTATTGGAGTTCCCATTAAACAGGAAAAAACAGTCAAGGCTACTCCCATAATTTCATTTATGGGTCTTGAATTGGACTCCATTCTTATGGAAGCGCGACTTCCCGAAGATAAGTTAATTAAAGCTAGGAACCTTTTAAGCTCATTTGTCAAGTCTCGCAAAGTCACCCTTAAAGAACTTCAATCCCTTCTGGGTCTTCTAAATTTCTGCTGCAAAGTGATAGTCCCAGGTCGCAGTTTTTTACGTAGACTCATAGATTTGACACGGAATGTCTCCAAACCTCATCACCATATTACTTTTAACAACTTTTTTGTTGCACAGTATATTCCATTTTAATTTCCCGCAACGATATCTATTCATACGACACACGAACACTAATTTTGTAAATGATGTGTTAACTTCAGTTTTCGGAATATTGCACGAAAGTTTCGTTGATTTGGAGGGTTTATGTGCTTTCATGGATAAAGACATCATAGCAATAAATGTTGCAAAAGGAGATAAAGACTTAACATGCAACACTATAATTATTTTGCATAGACAGTTCACATAAACATTAATTTAAAGGTTAACACAGGTAAAAAAAGTATTGTTTAAAAAGATAAAAATAATACTTTCGTTTGCATTTGAGCGTGTATTATCCATTTGTTGAACAACAGCATTATTATGAAAATAGATCTAGCAAGGATAATACTATGCTTAACATAAATGGAGAATCCCACTGGATGAAAACCTGATAAAGTTTGATCTTTTCACTCAGGCTTTTCGCCAATATTGATGAGTCTAGCTTTACATCTTTTTTACAATAAGTTATTAAAGAGTCTAGTTAAGAGGCAACGATCCAGGAACTACAGCTTTTAATTCGTACCTCAGTTGTGATCGACTTGTTTGTGATCGAATGACGTCATTATATTGACCAAAAATCCACGAACTGTTTTGATACTCAATAAGTATGAGCATTTTATAAATCAATCGCACAATTATCATGTATATTTCTATGATATTACCATCCATAAAAAGACACTACTATTTTACACCGAAATCAACAAATATCCTCAAAATCATTATTCGTCTGAAGTCGAAACACTGCTCACAACGAAATCAAGCAAAAAAAAATCGCGTTTAATCTGTTTAATAAACCTGTTCAATATCTTAAATCTATAATTGGAAAATCTATAAAGGAATGTCTGTAAGGAACCACGCGTTGAAACTAGTGTTTAATAAGCACTATTTTTTTCTCAAATACTGTGTTGTCGTAATGGACATTTGCGTAAATGAAAAGCTACTCAAAATTATCAATAGATCTATTGAAAGCGAAAGGTACAAATCGAATTCAGTTTAATTTGAATCGATTTAGGACAAGTAAACCTTATCAGAGGCGTAGCTAGCATTTTTTTAGCTATAGGCCCGGATATGATACATAAAAACGATGGATCCGGGGGTCCTTCCCCGGACATTTTTTAAATCCTATAACGCCTGTGGTGAGATTTACAGCATATCTAGACAAATAATAAGATAATAAAATATAAGACTTTGGCCTTTTTTCCTTTGATATTTTACTGTTTTATCTCAATGAAATACGTTTAAATTTCCGCGGTCATAAACTTCATTCGAAATGTTTCTTAAAAATCCAACGATAATCGATTACAACTTACTGTAGTGTTGAATTGGGGGCAAGTAGATCTACATGTAGATCTATGTAAACTTGTAACAGCAAGTCACGTGAAAAGAAGTGAGCTAGACTCTCGGCAAATAGAAAGAAGTAAAGTTGATAATTGGAAGATATGTCCTTTGAATACACCAGAATCCATTGTCTGCGGATTATGTCAAAATGAAAGCAGATTTTTAATACCTCACCCCCTCAGGTTCAACATTTGAATGCGTTATTCCAAGTTGCAGCATTTTTATTTTTTCATGTTTCCAAAATAAATGTAGGCGAACATATTCATATTTAAACAAATTTGTTGACATTCATGCCATAACAGCAACTGTACTATTTTAATATTAAAACAATATTGAAGAAAGTGGAACACGAAAATAGGCATAGTTGCATACATGTTCTGACCATATGGATCTTGTTTTAATCAACAAGTATTTCATGTTCATTCAAGATTGTGAGAAAATATTTAAAAATGACGTTACAATAAATGGAAACTGTTCTATTATTTCATCGTTCAATGACACAAATATGGATACATTTGTAAATTGCTTAATTTTTTTTCTTAACAATTTCAAAAGATGTGGACAAACAAATATACAGCAACAAAGATTATTACAAACAAAAACAAGAGCACCGCCTACCGGGTGCAGACCGCTCATCTATTTTTCTTTTTAAAGGTGAAGGGACCTAGCTCAATAATTCAATTAAAAAGGGGGTTGGGGTGGGTTGGGTGGAGATGGGTGTATTGTGTGGGGGTGTGGTCATTTATGAACAGATTTGATTCATACTTTGACAAAACAACACTTAACTGACATACCACAATGGACTCCACCCAAACCATCCCCCACGCTCCACCCCAGAATCTCACCCATTTTTCCTTTTTTTTTCTTATTTTTGAAAGATCATCTAATAAATTACCCAATCCCCACACTTTACGCCCCTCTCAACCCTCCCCCACTACCGCGACCCCAACCCCGACCTCCTTCCCAAAAACAACAACAACAACAACAAAATCACACAAATAACACATATTAAAGTTATGGCAATTTTTGCAATTTTAAAAGAAAAATTGATCTTAAGAGTTAAGGTCAGTCCAAGGTCAAGATCAAATTCAATTTGCCAGGTACAGTATCCTCATGATCGTAAGAAAGTATTTAAAGTTTGAAAGCAATAGCTTTGATACTTCAGAAGTCAAGGGGATCTAAACACAAAATTTAACAAAATATTCAAACTTACTAAGTCAAAAATGGGCCATAATTCCATTAAAATGCCAACCAGAGTTATGCAACTTGTCCTGTATAGTCCCCTTATGATAGTCAGCGAGTTTTCTAAATGTGAAAGCAATAGCTATGATACTTTAGGAGTAAAGTGGACCAAAACACAAAACTTTACCAAATTTTCAATTTTCTAAGTATAAAAGGGGCCATAATTATGTCAATATGCCAGTCGGAGTTACATAACTTTGCTTGCACAGTCCTCTTATGATAGTTAGTAAGTATTGCAAGTATGAAAGCAATAGCTTTGATACTTTAGGAATAAAGTGGACCTAAACACAAAACTTTACCAAATTTTCAATATTCTAAGTATAAAAGGGGTCATAATTCTGTCAAAATGCCAGTCAGAGTTCCATAACTTTGCCTTCAAAGTTCCCTTATGATAGTTAGTAAGTGTTGCAAGTATGAAAGCAATAGCTTTGATACTTTAGGAATAAAGTGGACCTAAACACAAAACTTAACCAAATTTTCAATTTTCTAAGTATAAAGGGGGCCATAATTCTGTCAAAATGCCAGTCAGAGTTACATTACTTTGCCTTCAAAGTCCCCTTATGATAGTTAGTAAGTGTTGCAAGTATGAAAGCAATAGCTTTAATACTTTAGAAATAAAGAGGACCTAAACTCAAAATTTAACCAAATTTTCAATTTTCTAAGTATAAAAGGGGCCATAATTCTGTCAAAATGCCAGTCAGAGTTACATAACTTTGCCTGTACAGTCTCCTTATGATAGTTAGTAAGTGTAACATGTTTCAATGCAATAACTTAGATTCTTTATGAGAAAAATGGACATAAACACAAAACTTAACCGGACGCCGACGCAGACGCCGACGCAGACGCCGACGCAGACGCCGACGTTTGGGTGATGACAATACCCAGTGTCACGTAATTATGTATCGTTCGTGGAAAACACACAGTAACAAACAAAGTTCATTTCCGTTTTCATCGTGATTTATTTCTGTTGAATATATTCTAACACAACGCTTACTATTGTTCGTGAAATACAATTTTACAGCGCGGCGGCCAACATGGCCACCACGTCAATAAGACGTGACAAATCATAATTTCTTTTCCAATAGATAACAGCAGAATCCCCCTCTTACAACAGCACCACAGCATTTTATTCTGAGGAAAATAAACATAAAGTTAAGATATGTCTTATCCCATTCTTGATTGGTTGACTGTTACTCTATCCCCGATTTACTAAACCCACCCCTTCGAATAACCCTTCTTGATTGGATGGATCGCTCATGCATCTACCATATGTCAAAGTTTGTGATGACCATGTGCAGATAATTTCATTAAGCATACTCGATCATATAACCAGATGTTCTCTATGGACAAACCACATTGGTAATATGAAACCTAACACTTCTATAATCAATTATGTAAACCCCGATACACATTCAATCCGAACTTGTATCTGATATGTACCTTGGGAACTTGGAATTACGCTTATATAATTATCATATCTGAGTTATGTATTGGTTTTAAGTAATGTTGACCTACGAGCTAAATTGTTAATCATACTTAGATCATGTCAACAGATGTTCCCGATAATTGAATTACATTGGAGAAATGAAACCATACTTCCATTATCAATTTTTCAAACTTCATTACATACCCCATCCGAAGACATCTGGTATGTTAATTCCTAAATACCCGCAACATACAGCTACTTTACAAGATGAACTCTCAACTAGTTTGATCACTTTAAACTTTTAACTTCTGTTTACGTATAAGATAGAAATATTGATGTAAATAAACTTCAACATTTTCTTACATATCAGTTATTATAACAGTTACTAATTAATTACTCAAACATATTATTAAAATATTTCCCTATTCTTAAATATATTTGTACTTAAATTTCTATCATAAGAATAAACAATATGGATAAACCGTTATGTCACACCAGCCAGCAAACCTATATCGGGCCGCCGTCGGCCCGATATAGTTTTTATATCGGGCCGATATCGTAAGCGATGTTGGGCCGCAATCGGCTTGCCCCTCGTCATTTGATCGGCCAGATATCGGCAAAATTATTTATCGGCCCGTCGTCGGCCCGATATTTTCAAAATGGCTTATCGGCCTGCCGTCGGCCCGTCGTCGGTTTTATGTAACACCCTCAATAATACCACAAATGCAGCACTCTGCCATGTATATAACAAACAACACTGATTTATCTTATAAACATTAACTTTGAAAAGGCATTATGTCATAAAAACATTAAAACAACTATTTTATTTATTCACTTACATGATTATTTTTATTACAATGAAGTTTTTCTTTACCATATAAGGTTTATGGTTTATTACAAATTCTACCAAGAAGTCCAATAACCCAAGTGGACAAAGTTTTACATCAGTGTTTACAAATAGAAAACATATGATCACACATATATCATACATTTGCGTTTACAATTTAAATATGGCAACTAAAATCTTAACCAAATAAAAAAACTAAATTATCATCAGAATGTACTATTGACAAACAATTGAAAGTGGATTAAGACAATTTGATAATTTTAATGACAGTATATGATATCAATTGTATTTCATATAAAGAACCAACACAATTGATGTTAAAATCAGGGAATAAACTGTATAATCATATTATCATATCATGCTAATTTATTACATAATATAACATATACATTTGCATACCGGTATATTTCATAATATAATATATACCGAATAAATTAATCATTCGTAATTCATCATTTATCATTAATTTCATGCTTCATTTGACACGTGTTGGAGTGTTCCTTATAAGTTAGAACGAATTCATTAAATTGATACGAACATGTTGGCATTGGGGCATAAAGGCTTATTTTAAAACGCGCAATGAACAAATTATGTATCAGTGCGTTTTATCTGGTTTCGTTGCAGAGTAAAATATCCATGCAATAAAACTAAATACCAATCCAAACTTTTGCTAAAATTCCTTTGTAAACAGGCAACACTTGCCAAAAACTAAACGTAGCTTCTAAAATATGACTTACAATTCGTGTGTTTAAGCCATTACCCTGTCGTCGTCTCTTCCAACGATACTCCTATGGTTCTGCAAACACTCAGTCTTGTCGCTAAGATTGAATAAATTCGAGCGATGTCGCTGGCTCCGGCTTTTGTTTCTCTTTTTTATATTTTCGATCACAGAAATGAGATGCATTGTTTGTAAACAAAAAGCGGATAAGCGAAGCGCGCATGCGCATGCTGCATTCTGGTATACTAGTTGGGATCCCATTCATAATTTCTGACTAAAAATAAATAATTTCGCGTCTGAGACGGTTTATAATTTTCAGGTTTTCAAATCGTCAAAAGTTGCATTTAATGTAAATTTTAGAGCATGGAAACAATTTGGTATTTTTTTTTAAAGCAAATATTATAACTACAATGAAAATTTGCAAATCCGAAACACTTTTTTTCAATTTTGTCAATTTATCAAAGTGTGAACTAGTCCCTTTCAAGCCAGTATATGGGTCTGTAAACACGTCACTTTAAAATATTAATATTAAACGTATTCGAGGCATATATAGAATTTTGAGTAAAATCGACTTAAATTTGACGTGTTTAAATTGAATTCAACCTCTTTAATGACATTAAAATGTTTCAAAACTTAAAGTTAAATGCAATGAAAAATTTGTTAAATATTTAAAAACAGTCGAATACGGCAAGTGCTTAAAACAAAGATTGACATTTTAAATGACATTAGTAATACAAAAATCATGAATTATTTTATAATTTTTTAACAGGACATGTTATTTCATATTTCCGCCTAGACTGGATTTTCGCTGAGAAAGGACTCCTTTTAAACGAATAATACAATACAAGAGGACATTGTCGTCCCTGAATAACCTGTTCGGACGGCACTTCACGCATATGCATTAAACGCCGTTTTCCCAGAGCGAGGCTCATAATTGGCGTCGCACTGAAGTGCGGCGACTAGTATGTAATACGTTTTTTTCGCTTTTAAATAAATGGGAGGAGAAGTTATTTTACGGATCAATGTATATATTTTTGTTTTAAGAATATCTTGCATAGTGGTGATTTTTTTTGTAAATTAGTGTAAATAAGTACTGCATTTATGCTTATTACATTTACTACAAAATTTATTGCCAATAATGCAAAGCTAATTGTTTTAATTAATAACTTATCACAGGGACTGGGCAATAATAAAAGATCACAGGGACTGGGCAAATACGCGAACCGGTGAAACTTTCTGGTTTTGTATAAAAACAAAACATAATCAAAATATATTTATTTTGTGGTTTTTCTAACAATAGCGCAGACTTTTGCTGTTCGAGTTTTGGTTAACGCGTATTTTCTTCAATTTTACAAGACAGCGATTACACGGTTTATTGCTCTATTCATAACCGTTACACTACAGTCACTTATTAATATCTTAGTTAGAAGGTGATTTTTCAAGCGGTTTCGTAGTGTAGTGGTTACATGCTCGCTTCACATGTGAGAGGTCCAAGGTTCGACCCCCAATAGAATCAAATTATTTTATTTGTGTTCTATGTTAACTTTTTGTTTTGATGTAGACATTTTAGTTTAAATAAATATGCTGTTTTATTGTAACCATTTTTTGTTTTTATTATTCCCATGAAATATATGTGTGAGAGGGGGGGGGAGTTCGTAAATACATTAAAACCTTCTTTGTTCCACTATCCTAGCAACCACCTAGTTACTAATAAAGGCGCTATAGAGCGCGAAGCGCGACACGTATTATTAATTGTAACACTGAGTCTTGATAAAGGAAGCAGCCGCTTATCAATAAGGAGCACCATCACAGCACCCAAGTCTCATTACTATCAAGTCCTCCTACAGGTTTTTTAAGAACCACATATAGAAGGCCGCAGGCGTGACCCGTATCTTGCCAGTGGTATGGACCTTTTGGTATGGACCTTTAACCCCGCTCACTATCCAGCGTTTAAACTTACGGGTTTAAATTTAACCGACTATTAATAGCTTATTAATATCTTAGTTAGAAGGTGATTTTTCGAGCGGTTCCGTAGTGTAGTGGTTAAACGCTCGCTTCACATGTGAGAGGCCAAAGGTTCGAGCCCAAGTAGAATCAAGTTATTTTATTTGTGTTCTATGTTAACTTTTTGTTTTGATGTAGACATTTTAGTTTTAATAAATATGCTGTTTTATTGTGACTATTTTTTGTTTCTATTATGCCCATGAAGTATATGTGTGAGAGGGTGGGGAGGGGTTCGTAAACACATTAAAACTTTTACAGTGTTTTCATATCAATGAGTACTCAACCCCTATCGTAAATGAGCAACGTAAGAATAAGTTTAGAATCATCTCCCCTTGAAGTTGAGAAATTACGCTTACAAGATGAAGCAGATTTTTTTAAACCTACACAGTTCTGTTCCATTAATGAAATCTGCACACGGATGCCAGTAAAAAAAGGAAACCAATGTAAATAAAATGAACTATTAAATATGTGGGGGTTACAACACAAAATCATAGATAATGGTTATTTGGGGGTTATAACACAACATCATAGATAATGGTTATTTGGGAGTTATAACACAAAATCATAGATAATGGTTATACCAGTATCTTTTTGTATTTTGTTTAAAATAATCGGCCAATATATTAATATTTACAGTAGAAAACAAGAAACCGTCGGAGATGGGTGATGCTCCCTAAAGTTTTTTTGTCACAATATTGCACTTTATATTCAGATAATAGGAAACGTCTTGAGGGGCATAACTTTTGACAAAATAATACGATGGTTGGTTTAGCAACTTAAAAATCTCAAAGGGCCATAACTCTCTAAATAAATCATCTAACCAGAACCCACAAATAACATGCGCATCTCCTCAAGGTAGTTAAGCTTCCCATAAAGCTTCATTGAATTCCAGTCAGTAGTTGGGGAGAAATAGCCCGGACAAGAATTGCACTATATGTACAGTTTATAGAAAATTTCAAAGGGCCATAACTCTGTGAAAAATCATCCGACCATAACCGGCTGATAATATGCACATCTCCTGTTGGTAGTAAAGCTTCCCATAAAGTTTCATTGAATTCCCGTAATAAGTTGCTGAGATATAGCTAGGACAAGAATTGCACTATATGTACAATGGAAAATTTCAAAGGGCCATAATTCTGTGAAAAATCATCCGACTAGAACTGGCTGCAAATATGCACATCTCATATTAGTAGTGAAGCTTCCCATAAAGTTTCATTGTATTCTGGTCATTAGTTGCTGAGAAATAGCCCGGACAAGAATTGCACTATATGTACAGTTAATGGAAAATTTCAAAGGGTCATAAATCTGTGAAAAATCATCCGACCATAACCGGCTGATAATATGCACATCTCCTCTTGATAGTGAAGCTTCCCATAAAGTTTCATTAAATTCCCGTAATAAGTTGCTGAGAAATAGCTCAGAAAAGAAATGCACTATATGTACAATGGAAAATTTCAAAGGGCAATAAGTATGTGAAAAATCTTCCGACCAGAACCGGCTGATAATATGCACATCTCCTCTTGGTAGTGAAGCTTTCCATAAAGTTTCATTGAATTCCGGTCATTAGTTGCTGAGAAATAGCCCGGACAAGAATTGCACTATATGTACAGTTAATGGAAAATTTCAAAGGGTCATAACTCTGTGAAAAATCATCTGACTAAAACCCGCTGATAATATGCACATGTTCTCTTGGTAGTGAAGCTTCCCATAAAGTTTAATTGAATTCCGGTCATTAATTGCTGAGAAATAGCCCGGATAAAAATTGTGCACGACGGACGGACACACGCACGGACGGACGAAGCGGCGACTATATGCTCCCCCCAAAAATTTAGGGGGAGCATAACAAATCATTTCATGTAACTTCATTGAGTGCCTTTTACACTGAAATTCCCGACGCCCTTTGATGCTTTCATCAATACTTATCTTGTTAATACCTATAATAACGATGTACATGTAGTCTTACAAACGTCAATCCTAAATTGTGAAAACAGTAAATGCCGTCGGCTTTGAAGTGTTTCGCCTTTGAAGCGGTAAGAAGTATATATGTATGCTACTGATACATCTTTACAAACCAAGTAATTATTTTCCGACTGAGTATATGTTTTGTTGAGGAAATCACGTTTATTATTGGTATATTTTGTTTGGCTATATCCGTATGATTAATCAATTAATGTTATTTAAACTGGTATATCATATGCCACAAAGCAAACAAAATTTTACTTTACATTAGCGTCGGAGCTTGATATGTGATCGCAGTAAATGGATTAAAGAAATCAGCCGATTAACAACGAGAAGATGAACATGTTCGCTTTCATCCTAGTCATTTGGCTAGTGGGCTGCCAACAAACTGCTAGCGCGCAGAATATGTGCATTTGCTTGAAGCCATTTCCCAGTAAAGACAAACCATTTAACCAAACCGTTCACATGGCCTCAGCAAATGACGGTTCCAAGAGAATCTTTCTTGTGGATTTGGCGGGTTTTGTTTGGATCGTAAAAAAAGGAAAAATATTAAGCAAGCCATTTGCAAATATTACGTCTGATGTCGACCAGAGCAAGAAAGAGACGGGCTTGCAAACGATAGCTTTCCATCCTGGCTTCAAAACAAATAAAAAAATCTACCTGTTCTACACAGCCAAACAAACTCCAGTAGGTAATACGACACGTTTAGTCGTGGAAGAGTTCAGAGTAAAAGATGGTGATAACAACACCATAGACACCACAGCATTCAGGAGGCTACTTCTCCAGTTTGACGCTCAAGATGTGTTTCACTTTGGTGGGAAGGTATTTACATTACCAACATTAAAAAGTTGTGACATGTTTGTTTAAGCTCAATTGCATATAAAATCTTAGTCTTATTGAGTCCCTTTTGAGTTTTTCTAGGTAGAACCAGTGTCATTTAAGATCTTGAGCATGCTCCGCGGTACCTCGGATCACTAAGCGAACACCATTTCCACTCTTACACTGCGACATATATTTATTTCAAAATTCTATACGTATTATTTAAATTGTTTTTTAACAGTAACGCCTATATAATCAGTTTACGACGCACTTAACCAAAATGCAAAAAAAATGTGCGCTTTTTTATCATGCTATGCTCATGCGACTACAACCAAATGTTTTCAAACTACTGAAGCAGGTACACAGATGATAGAAAGAAAGCTGGTATTCAAACGATTAGTGTTTGACTCTCTTTTCAGATGTGGTTTGATGAGAATGGTCTTCTGTACATTGCTGTTGGCGACACCAAGTTCATTGGAGTTGGAAACTATCAGCCACAAAACATGTATGGGCAGTATTGTTTCCAAGTAATAAAACAAACTGAGATGAGTAACATAAATTAAATGATTCACAAAGTCTGTAGCTTAACGTAAATTTTATTCAAATTTTCTGTGAAAAAAATGCTACACTTATTTTTTAAAGTGATGAGATTGAAAGTCATCATCTCACCTGAACCGTAGGGTTTCACTGATACTGTCCTTTGGGATTCTCAGATATTGTCACTGAAATGTCGTGTCTACATTTAAATTATATAAACAATTAATGATGAATATTTTCAATAAGCAACTTTAAAACACACTAACTCAAAACTTATTTTACAAGATAAAAAAGAACAATGAATCTTCACTTAATGTTACTAAAAAATCAAATCACCATGGTAAATGCAAGTTGCATCGCGCTTAATCAGTATTGTGCTTGACTGGGTACACATTTTAATAAAAAAAAACACTATGGAAATGCTTTCTAATTATTGTGTAAAGTATATAAGTTTGTGACAAGTGTTTTCTTAAATTTCAACCCCCACACTATAATAATCAATTATTAGAAGACTTTTAAATATGCATTTCTTTAATCTGAAAGAAGTAGAAGTTGTTGATCGATAGCGAACAAATTATTTTATGGTTATTCTTATACAACCCACAGTGCAGAACGTTTTAAAATAATTTTAAAAAAGTATTTTTCGTTAACATTTAAATTTGCTGATTTTAATGTCAATGCTGCTAATTTAAACCACAGACAATTCAGTAAAGGTTTCGATCCTTAGCATGTGAATGCCATGCCGTTAGATTTAACCGCGATTCGCATAGCCACCAATTAATTATTTAAGCTAACTATACAAACGTTCAGCATTATCGGAAAAAATCCTGCATAATTTCAATCCTCATTTAAGCCTCAAATGATTTATTAAATTTAATTATACCAAGGTCAAGTATGATCGGCAAAATCCTGCGCATCGATGTGAATCGCAATGACACCGTTCGTGGAAAGCCGTACAGCATTCCCGCAGACAATCCATTTGTCAATGAACCTGGCGTGATCCCCGAGGTGTATGCATGGGGCATGCGTAATCCATGGCAATGTACGGTTGATAAGGGCGACCCCAAAACCAGTAAGATGATTTAGTTGCTTCGTATTTTTTTATTTGTTATTTTATTTACTTTGAGGGAAACGACTGGCTTATACATGACATACCGTGTCCACATAATCAACATGTGCTGTTGTTTTAATTAACTGATAAATGAAGAAGTTCCAATCCGGAAAACTGCATTTCGTACAAACAGCTCAAATTTATTTATTTAAGACTTAAGGTTTATTAAGACACTTTCTAGTGCGTTTTTTTAAAGAAACATTTTTTGGTGTCTCAAGAGCATACAAATGTATAATGAGAAAGCTTCCAGATTGGTGATCGAAAATTAGACCTCCTGATCTCTAGGTCAAAGCCATATGCACTATGCCACCGCTGCAATTTGCCATTTGACCATCAAAGTCTAACATTGAATTTGAACCAGGAACGCGGGTATAACACATGGCACGCCGTCTCCACGAGGTTTACAATTGTGATAAATAGTTTTTATTTGGCGTTTTGAGTGATGAACTTAAAGTCCGGACAAGCTTATTACTACAAAATATTACCTTTTACCTATAAGTGTGACCTAGGTGTTTTATTTATACAGACACGCAATCTCTTACTTGTGGACACAATTAAAATTGCATGCTGATTGTCAAAGTTACAGTAGGGACAAGATTTATTATGGCCAACTTTGGCATTTGAATCGAAGTGTTGTCTTGACTTTGAGCTAAGGAGCCGGATGGCACACGCGATAAGTTGTCTCCTTATAACAAACAATTGTTGAAAAACATTTAAAAATTCCATGATCAATGACACATTTGCAGTGCATTCTTTGAAAGACACACGCATGCACTCGCATACACTTGACTTTTGGGACAACTAGTGTGAGTATTCTACAAGCAAATGTAACATGTTAACGTGTTTTCAGTGCTCATTACTTATCAACAATATTTTCATTAGAAATCGGAAAAGGGAGGGTATTCTGCGCTGACATTGGAAACAAAACTGAAGAGGAAATTAATTTGATAGAAAAAGGCAAAAACTATGGATGGAACGTCATGGAAGGAAAAACTAACGTCTGCCCATCTTGTGTGAAAGGTATGATATTTTGCTTCCTTCACTGACAGATGAGTTAAACATCTCATTAAATAAAGCTGTATTTATCCAACATTCTGCTATTCAAAACAATGATCATGTATGAATTATATCAACCATCGTCATACATTTTGCCAAACTATATATTCACTGTAACTTTAAAATACAATTGTGCTTCTGATTGTATTCTTATACGTTTGTGGTGATACATACTACAAAGTATTTCAAAATGAACAACATATCAATTATATATCCTGGCAATATCAATGCTTAATTTGAATCTGGTATACGTGCGTCAAAATAGGTATTTCGTTTAGAAAAAAAAAACAGTTACCAATCTAGAGACCACATTTATGACTCAATCATAATGCAAAAAGTCAGAAATTTGAAAATATGAAGGCCCTGTTCGAATCTTGGTCAACACAAGATCATAAGGTCAAGTATTCAAAATTGGTGGGTGTCGATGAAATATACTTTTATAGACCATAATGGCCATTTCGTCTTCCCTCACCCTGCCGACATGTACAACCGAACTTAGCACAAAAATGGCTACAGTTTACAGATAACTTACTAAACGTGTTTTGAAATTAGCAAACCGACTTTATTAATCAAACGATACAAAGTCGATTATTTCTCTGAGTCAAAAATGCCTAAATTTAAGTGTGCTTTTGTCCATTGCATTTCGAATGACATAACGGTTTCAGGTGGTCCGGCAAATATTTCGTTCACTGATCCGATATTTTCCTATGCACACGGCCCTCATGGACTAAGCGTCATTGGAGGGTTTATGTACAGAGGCTGCCACAACCCAGCGCTCCAAGGTCACTACATCTATGGTGACTATGGATATGACAAAGGGTAAGTCGCTAGGACAACGCAAATTAGCATGGTTATATGTATCGCTTTCCTCACAGCAGATGCTATTTACCCATTTATGCCTAGTGGACTCTCCATCCTTTTAAATTGGATCAATTTATTTCCAAAATTAGGGATGTCTAGTATATTTATTTCTATATTTAAAATATTTCTTACAGAAATTCCTTAAAGCAAACAGCGTAGACCCTGAAGAGACGCCGCATTATGGGTCTACGCTGTTTTCAACGCCTTTTTTTTCTAGACGCTATGCATAAATGGGACAATAACAATAAATGATCATCTTTATCTGGAAAACTACCAATCCAAATAACAAAGTAGCATGTTTGTGGGTAGGGGGTGGGGCTAAACTTGCAAATATATTAAATTAACATTTTCTGCCAAGACAATAATTGCTAATATCATAAAGCAACATTTTTTTTCTGACAAGGAACATTAAGAAACAGATTGACAATATGACGAAAAGAAAAAAAATGTTGGCGAGTTAGCAATTGCAAATACCACAAAGTAACATATGTCTGGTAGGTAATAATTGCTTATATAAAAAAGTAAGATGCTGAAAGCAAGCAACCAACTGCTAAAATCTCTTAAAGAGCATGCTGCACGCAATCAACAAATTGTAAATATCGTAAAGTAAAATGTTTATGTCAATCGACCAATTGCATATATCACTAAATTAAATTGTAACGTGAAAATGACTACTGATCATAAGCATTTCAACTAACTAAAATAATCCTCAAATGACAGACGACTCTTTGCTAGTCATCATATTGAATGATTTTATAAAACTCCGCGTTGAAAGAATAGTTTCTTATTTTCATCGGTTTAGTGCTGGGAGCACTTTGCCGCAGCATCACATTTTCAATGAGAGTATGCGATAAACAGATTTTGTCATTTGTACTTAAAATTAACACATCTTTATTACTCTAGCATTGGATTTCCAAAACAGATGTAAACTAGATTGTAACATTTTAACCATATGTAAAAACCGTTGTCGCAACTATGAAACAACATGTAATAAGACACATATGTTGTGGAAATTACATTAAATAAGCAATATAGTATACATTCCAGATTGTTTGCCTTGCGAGAAGATGAAACAACAGGGAAATGGATCGACAGAAATCTAACCTTCTGTGCCATCTGTGTCAAACCAAGAATTAAGTTTCTAATCAGTTTCGGAGAGGATGAGAATGGTATGGTATAGTTTGCGTTTTATCCTTTAGTATTTTCATAAATAATTTGTCCTATTACAAACGTTCATTATTAGCTTGAAATACTGTTTTTTCAAATTTTTAGATGTGTATCTTTGATTTTGTTGTTGTGCAAAAATACTTGCTGGTGTGTTTGGAAAAATTTGGAGTTCCGAATTCCGAATTCGAAATCGACATTTGAGAACAATTGAACACCACAGAATCAAAAAACAAATAGCACGACATATGTGTTGACAGGTGAGCCGTATGTGATAGGCTCAGAGACAGATAACTTCTCAGGGGTCTGGAAGTCCTATGTCTTTAAGGTTGTCCATCGGGCTAGGTGGGTACACAAATATAATAAAATATGTTCTTGTACAAAATGTTTTTTGTTCCCAATTGTTTTTGTACCAAATTTTTTTTTTCGTACCCATTTTTTTCGTACCCAAATGTTTTTCGTACCCAAATTTGTTCGTACCCATTTTTTTTTCGTACCAATCTTTTTCGTACCCAAATTTAATCGTACCCAATTTTTTTGTCATACCCATTTTTTTCGTACCCAAATAAAAAATTCGTACCCAATTTTTTAGTACCCAAATTTGTTTCGTACCCAGATTTTTTCGTAACTAAATTTTTATTTGTTCGCATTTTTTTTTACCCAAATAGTTTTTCGTACCCTTATTTTTTTAGTTTCCTTTATTTTTTCGTACTTTAATTTGTTTTCGTAACCAAATTAGTTTTTTTCCTGCCCATATTATGTTCGTACCCATTATTTCTTTGTACACAAATTTGTTCATACCCAAATTTTTTTCGTACCCATTTGTTCGTACTCAAATTTTTTTCGTACACAAATTTGTTCGTACCTAATTTTTTATTCGTACCCATTTTTTTCGTACCCAAATAGTTTTTCGTACCTTTATTTTGTTCGTACCCTTTTTTTTTCGTACTCCAATTTGTTTTCGTACCCAAATTTTATTTCTTTTTCGTACCCACTGCCCACATATTTTTTCGTACCAATTTTTTTTTAGAAATAATCGATTTTCGATTTGATTTGAATTCTCCACTCATTCCATCCCGCGAAACCCTTAAGGTGTCGCAACTCTAGTATGAAATGAGTGATGTATTGGACGTCATTGATGACGTTCAATCGAACGAATGATAAAGGGGGCTAAAATTCATTAAGCTCCTGGTTATAGCCGCGATTTGAGTTTCTTGAAAACTGGCCCAGCAGGTTTGCTGAAATTTGACATGTATATGGACAAGAATGCGATCTACCTGTTGGCGTTTTCGTCATATCTGAAAAAAATCCAGTTTTTGATAAAATTACGAAAAAGTGGTGTTTTTTATTACGCAATCGCTATAAAATGAGTTCTCGCCGGAAGCGTTAATAGCGTTAATAGCAACCCAAACACAATTCACCCCCAGGAGACAATTCACGCGATAGACACTTCAAATTTGATTTTAATTAATACATATTGCGATTGTATTCCCAAATTAATAAATAAGTTCATATTGCGTTTAACATACGAAGCTGAACCCGTTTAGAAAATATTAAAAAAACTAACAAAAACAAACAACAGTTAAATTTCATTGATGTAAATATGGTAACCTGATTACATATCCACTAGCGTACACATGAAAAATAGTTCGCAAGTAAACAACAAACAATCAAATTTAAACGCAAATAAGTTAACAAAATATATATAATAAATCCGAGAAATCGATACTTAAAACTACCATTTTTGTACTAAAAACATTTTTGAGAGTCATTAAAACACATAATTTCGGAAGTATACAACCAACAATCAAAATGGCTGCCAATTAACGTTCGAAAAGAACGCGAGAAATTATTTACAAAATAACATCATCAAAATAATTAAAGTGAACGCTACTTCGCCGTTTTTTAGATAAGTATACGATCTATTGAAAATCACTAGCATTTGACATAAACACACCCGTGGATATGGAAATAGACATCACGCGGCTCCCGCATTTTGCGCTGTGTACGGTTGTTCAGAAAACTTGGTAAGTGTCATTGTGTTCTTGAATTTGTCCGATGAGTGGAATTTTATATACCATTACCATACGAGAAAGTTTTCAAACACATTTATTTCTTACGAAACTTACCTTGAAAAATAAACAACACAAATATTAGTGGCACGAACTGATAGTGGAACGAAACGACAATCAACCGTTAAAGTTCAAGGGCATAATTTGAATGGAAATACATGTGTTGAATATTGGATAAATTAATTGTTTTGCCGTTAAAAGGGTAAGTTTTTTTGGTTTGCTTTGCTTATTTTTTTATCAAAAAAAAGTTTTATAGTTTGATTTCTGTACAACAGTTCAGTTAACGTTATATCTTAAATTTATAAATATCGAAATAGATGTCGGAGTTTGCACATTTCGGACGTTGCTATGCAAGTTAGTTCTCGATAGAATATACTGTTTTACATTTTCGCATACAGTTGTGCAGCTGTTTTTCCATGTAATGATGCAATGTTTTACGTCTGGAATACCCCCTCGATGATTATAAATCATTAACTTCTCAAATTATAAGCATCGTCAACTTGACAAAGTTCTGTCAAGATTTAATATTTTTATTTAATTAATAATTAGTAGAATATGTAAAGCTGAGTAACATTAATTCAGGCTGATATCTGATTAGGGCAGTGGTTCATCTGATTCTCTCATAGGTTGACCACACCACAATTTATATCAGTACAAAAACAAATAGCTTGTAATTATAATTGATAAATGTGAATGTTTAATTTATTTGTTTGCAACAATTTGGAACCTTTTGGTTTGAGCATTGTAAGCCTAGTGTATAATTGCCCCTTTGTTCAGCACACATGAATTGATATGAAATACAGCTATATCTCGTGTGGCTATTTTCATTTAAACTCTGGATTTTAATGACTACAAGTCAGTCGTGCAGTTAAATATGTTTTTAAGCATAGAAAGAATCCAATATTATTTTGGATTTTGTGTTTGCCATGCATAATTTAAATTTTCATAGGAATAAAATAACTTACAGCGACAGGATTACGGTTTTGTTATGTTTAGCATTTGATACAAATGTAATTAAGAATTAGTGTGGTTGTAAATAAATTTTGAGAAATGGAACGCAAAAAAATCACAGAAAATGGAAGTGCGTGCATGTTACTGTGTCTTGCAACTTTATTGTTTTAAGAATTGGATTAAAGTTTAAATTTAGGTAAGCATGTCGCTTATACTAAATTTAGTTCTTTATGTCTCCTTTGCTCTAATATGGTATGAAATGCGTATCTCGTGTAACGTAATTTCATTAAAACTCTGGATTTTAATGACGAAAAGTCAGACGTGTTATTTTATTTAACAGTAAAATATTTTTTAAAGCCTCAAAAGATTGTAAAAATATTTCCGATTGTATTTTTGTCATGCATAATTTAATCTTCCATAAGAATAAAATAACTCGCTGCGTCAAAATTTCGGTTTCCTTAATCATGTTTTAGGTAAGAATGGTTAGCATTTGATACACAAATTAAAAAAAAATAGTGTGGTTTTTAATAAATTTTGACAAAGAGAAGGATGACCAAAATTGGAGGTTCATATCTTTGTAACTTTATTATTTTAAGCAAAGGATTAAAGTTAAAATTGATGTAAATGTAAGCGTGTCGTTAATACTAAATTTAGTTTTTTTATGACTCCTTCGCTTCTGTATATACAATGTATACACTACGTGACCCGTGATTGTTGCCTAATTTGCGGAGTCAAGGCGGACAGTTTGCTTTTTGAGTGGAAAATCACCGCGATTTCACGTGATTCGTCACTGCCGTCGCGCGAGAGCAAGATAATCTTCGCCCTGATTCCCCTCAGTTTTGCGGTGATTCGCCGTGATTGCAGTGGATATCGGTGACATCGATGATTCAGCAATTCATGCATATAAACCGAATTGTATCGATAACTGTATACATAACGCTTTTCTAATGTTCACAATTATCAAATAATCCAACATAATTACAACTTCACTTACGAAAAAAATAATCTTAAACATTTATGTCGGTAAATATGCTTGAGAATTTCATTAACACAACCATATGACTACGCCATTTTTCAGAAGTGTAAAGAGTACAATGCATAATGTGGGACGAGCGTATTTAAAAAGCTTATATCATATTTCTCGTAAATTACCAAATTATTAGTTTTGTCTAAATCAAATACCATGTATAGAGAAACAAGGTATTTATAACCGACCAATGACGAAACACTATGCAACTTTCAATTTAGACAGTGCTACATGTATATGGCAACAATATGGAATTTGAAAAGTGGTAGTGTATTCGGGCCTGGAATATAATTAAATAATGTTTACATGTTATGTTCAATAATTATTGCATGATCATTCTGCGCTGTTATATTAATTTGGAGCCGTTAAAGCTTCCGACATTACTTCATCAAATTCATGTCGGAACGGGAGTATTTTAGCTAATACGCCCATTGTATACAACAACAACAAAAGCTTTATTATTGCAATGTATAATGTAAATGTATACATATATGTTACCTGTACATGCGGTGATGCGAGAATTGCAGCAAAAATCACGGGTCGCGTAGTGTAGTATGAAATACATATCTCGTGTAACATAATTTCATGTAAACTCTGGACTTTAATGACGACAAGTTGGATGTACGGTTTCCTATATTGTGTTTAAGGTCAGAATGGTTAGCATTTAATACTTTTATTATTAAAATAAAAGTGTGGTTTTAAATAATTTATGAGAAAGGGAAGGAAGAACAGAAAATGGAAGTTCATATCATTGTAACTTTATTGTTTAAAGCATTGGGTTAAAGTTAAAATTGAGGTAAGCGTGTTGTTAATAATAAATTAAGTTTTTTATGACTCCTTCGCTCTTGTAAAGTATGAAATACGTATCTCGTGTATCGTAAATTCTTTTAAACTCTGGATTTTGTGATCGCCTTTTGTCTGTCGTCTGTTGTTAGTCGTCAACATTTACCTTGTTAACACCTAAGAATGTAATGTATTGCAGATTCAGAGATGTCTGTTCTGTTTTGAAGGTCATGTGAAAAATAAACTTATGGGCTGTTTGCATATTTTAATAACATATAAATATTGTTCAAATCTATGTGTTGATAGATTTAAAATAGCTAACTTTCCTCTTACATGCCCTTGTATTTCAAGATAGAATACTTTCCTTCACAGAGGAAAGAGGTCTGAGTTTGAATCTCAGTGGGGGCTTCAGAGGATGATTTATTTTTAGAAAAATGATTATATTTGCTCAACTTTGTAAATGACTTAAAGCCACACACCTAAAATTTAACTGCATGGCATTGTAAATTTATGTATAAATAATTAACATATTTTTATCTTTGCCATTTAGAATATATCTGGTGATTACAAGGTAGAAATCAATCTTTTTTGCGCTTTAAAACTTAAGAATAATTGCATTTGTCGAAATAGACGTATATGTCTACAAATCCTACTTTCGGTTTAAAAGCGGTACCATTTAAACAATAATATATTACTTTCTAACTAGGCTATAAATTTAATTTTACTTATGCCAATTAGAATATACACATGTAAGGCTATAGATTTAATGACAATTTTGCACACCTTCAAATTGCATCTTTATGTATTGATTAACATGTATTTCATTTCAAAGTGTGTGGCTTTAACCAAATAACTTTGAAAATTTCTTTTAAAGAATGAGGTTTCTGAAAATTCAATCATTGAAGAAACATTTATAATTTGAGGGTACAATAAGACAGCAAACTAAGAAAAGACATCCATTTGAGTTTTTTTATCAATTGAATATGCAAAGAAGAAATTAAATATCAGCAATACAAAAGCCTGTAATATGTGCAGCGTGTGGTTTTTCTATCTATCTATGTATGCTCAGTCAAATTCAAACTAGGCAAATATTTACTGGACAGAAGGTCCTGTAAAATGGGAAAAAATACAGGACCTGCTCTTTTTTTATAGGATCTACTGGCTACAGAATATAATAGTTAGTAAAATAACTTGGTTTCATTGCCGGGATCAAGGTGTTTATGATATAAAACAGGGTTTTTTCCCCACTTTTTGGGAAGATAGCCCATGGCTTTGGAATTGGGAATTTTATCGGCATTTTCATGAAATTGGGAAAATAAATTCATTAGCCTTTTTTCCACAAGAAAAGTCCACTGAACAAGGAAATACTAAATTTGATATAAATCTTTATAATCATTCAAATTAAAAGAACAAAATGATATAAAACTTGATTAGTAATTGAAGTTAAAATGGAGATAAAATACGCATAAGATTTCTTTCTAAAAAAAAAAAAAAAAAAATTTTTTTTTTTTTTTTTGGAAATTGGGAATTTTTTGCCACTTTTTGGGAAAAAAGTATACTTTTTGGGATTGGGAATATAGCCGAATTTCGGCTATAAAATCGGGCCAAACAAAACCCTGTAAAATGATAAAATTATTGAATAGGTATTAATTTTAAGGTCACACATTTGTATCTGACTTTAAATAATAATACACGCCATACATGGTACTAGTCTTGTTTAGAAAAAATAAATAATTTAATGCTGAACGCATGTTAACAGTTAATATAAACAGGAATCTCTTCTTTGTAATATCTTAAGAACAATTTCCAAAACAAAAGTACTTTATACTTTTTTAACTAAGCTATGCTTAGCGCGCATGTCAGGTATGAGTCTGGTCAATACAGCCTAAACTTACAACGGCCTCGATAAATGACAACCGGCCTGTTTCACGCGTGGACATTGATAGCCAAGATAATAACGGTTTGAATTACAATGATCATTATTATACATTACTATTGCTATTAAAACCACACAAATTGATATCTGCATCATTTAAATTGTAATAATCAGATTTATGATTATCTTGTTAAGCGACTAGGCCGTCATGGATTTGGACCGTCCTGACCCGCACTTGTAAGATGCACATAAATAGACCAATCAGGTGCCCTCGGAAAATTCCATCAGCAGAAAGAGCGTTGGTATGGAAAAGCACATGTATAAAGACGCTATTGCTATTTTTGCACCTCAGAAAACTTTCAGAGCCATGAACAAACCTATGAATTTGTTTTTGTTTTTTTTACCGGACAATCAGTCCTGTAAATTTGACAGACAGGCCGGACCTTACACAATTTTACAGGACGTGTCCGTCGGTCCGGCCATGTTTGGCCAAGGCTGTATACTGTCTAACTCCCCTTTCGGGTATTATTGACAGGTAATAGATATGACAGAATACTCTGTAAGTATAATTGTGCACTCAAATTTTTTATGACAAGTTGAATTATTAGTATTGTATATACCATTTCCATGCGATAAATTTTAGAAACCCATTTATTTCTCACAAACTGGGGTTAAAAAGTAAACAACAACGGGGTTTGATTTTACATTCATGAGTTTTTTGGGGTGTTTAATACATGTATAGTCATTCAAATTACTAATGTTTGATAAGGTTTTATTAATTTTGGGTATAGTTAAAAATGTTCTGTCGGTTTAAAACCATGGCCGTTGAGGGCGTAGCAGTTTTCCTTATATGGGCCAATGGCTATAGTAAAATCTTGTTACCACTCTAGAAATCACATTTACTGTGCATCCTTCAAGAAACTTGGTCAGGTCATTTGTTCTTATGATGTCTTGGCTGAATTTTAAAAACTGTTTCGCTTTCTTTAATTTATTCTCAAATCTTAATGAAGTTTGGTCAGAAGATTTGTATAAATTAAATCTCAGACAAGTTTGACACTGGGTCATTTGAGCTAACAAAATTGGTTAATATATTAAATAAACATAATGCATGTTTATACCACAGAAGTCACACTGTTAGTCTAATCTTCATCAACATCGGTATGCATATTTAACTTCAAAACAAATATTGGACCAGGGATTTCAATAGAAGCAGAATCCTGCGTTTTGACGCGAGCAAATTAAAAATGACTCATTTTTGACGCAACCCTTTTTTCTGCCGTGCGTCATTTTGACGCATCGAAAATTTAACCCGTGTGTCAGTCAGTTAACCTCTCCAGTTCCATGGTAATAAATCCCCCTGTGCTCCTAATCAAAATTAATGTTTCAGTATTTGAAACTCGGTCTATAATCGAGGGAATGGAGGTCTACCCCGGGCGTTGTTTTTTTATACTCACAAGTCATAATACTACACATAAACATTAAGACAACACATTTTCTCAATTAGATATAAATTACCCGAGTAGAATTAAATTGCTACGTCTGACCTTTGACATTGTAAATGGCGGACGAATTGTAAATTAACATTAAACCCGAGTTCAATTAAAAAATGGCGATTCAAACAACAACAACAAATCAAATTACAAGTAATGGTGATTCAATAATGGAGATAGCATTAACTGGATTTAACAAACATTAAATAAGGTTTGTTAAACCAGATAACAACAAGGAAATTTTGGATTATTATAGTTAAACTACTACTGGTAAGGCATTCTTAAGTGTATATATTTCCGACATGTATAGTATTCGGATAAACAGTAATAGATATACTAGATGTTCCATGCATTAAGATTGTGTTTTTGTACAAAAGCTATCATAGGGATGATGATAATATAAGTTTTATAACAAGATAAATATGTGATGAAAAGGTGCTACAGGTACATATCTTAAATTACTTAAATGTGTTATGATGAAGTAGATTTTAATGAGCATTTATTGTTTTAACAAATAAACATAGTATAGTGATAGAAATAATAAAAGTTGTAAAATGAACATGTTTTGTTTTTGAAAAACTTAAAGTCGATATTGTTCGCACAAATTATTGATATTTTGTCCTTATCTTTGTGTACCAATTCATTAAAATATGTTGTGTTATGTATCATGGTATTTTTATTTAATAACGCAGTATAACTTTTTTAGATATTGTGTAACTCTTGGAGCATGTTTTATCTAAAAAAAATTGAATAATACAGACAAAAACACAATTAACGCGCTTCAAAATTGACCCCAGAATTTTTCAATTTGACTCCTCAAAATTTCAGTCCAGGGGTCATTGACTCCTGGTTTTTATGGAATGAGTGCTATATTGACGTCATCATTTGAGGACGTTCAATTGAACAAATGATAATGGCGACTAAAATTCGATAAGCTCCAGCGTATAGCAGCGATTTGAGAGTGTTGAAACTGGCCCGACACTTGTGCTGAAATTTCTCACGTATATGGCGTTTTCGTCATATCTGGGAAAAATCCAGTTTTTGATAAAATGACGAAAAAGTGGTGTTTTTTTATTGCGCAATCGCTTTAAACACGTGGATAAGCCGGAAGTACATGTAGTGTTAATAGTAACCCCAAGATAAGAGGTTTAGGTGGGTTTCCGGTTTCCGGTGTAAACATAATTAAACAAAATGTAAAACTTTTAATAAACATATGCAATTAGTGTGATTTGAAGAGTGAAAAGTGTGGAATAAGTGAATATGAAGGACTAAACTTCAATATAAATGTACGTATAAAAAAAATGTGAAACAAAATAAGTATTTTGACAAACTGCTAAGTTTTCATTGCTAAATACGCCGGGTGGGGTATTTTTTTGCTCCAAGTGACGGTAGTTTGAGCGGTTTTTAGCGGCTTTACAGTACCGTTAACCCGTCACGCTCTACGCAGCAAATCAATCGTCACGCTTGAAGCAGTAATATTAATTGAGAAGCCCAATTTAACAGTGCGATGGAAGTTGTACAAGCCGCGACATTTACCGTTTTTCTATAAGCCTCAACTTCAAGCCTTACAATAAGTACAATTCAGATTGTATAAGTACAATCATACAACTCAGAGTAAAATGAATACCGGTAAGCGGGCACTTTCGTCGACAGCGAGTGAAACCTCTATAAACACTAGCTTGCTAGAGACGTCAGTGTTTGAAAAAGGCGAAACAACAACAAAAACAACAAAATGTAGCAATCAAACTAAGAATACAAAGAATACAACGAAACCAGACCCCAAAAAACAGAAAACAATGACGACATTCGTCACAAGTGCGCAAAACGTAAATCACGAAACATGTGGAATAACAATTGAACAACGCCTTGACGAAATAAGCGATAAATTATCTCATGTCCTTACAAAAGAAGACTCAACATTCATAAAAGAAATCATTAAAGAAACCGTGGAACAGTTAAAGGAAAAACTCCTAGGCAATGTCATTCGCCGCATAGAAATACTTGAAAGTGACGCTTTTGAGCAAAAACGAGAAATTGAACGTCTCAAAATGGACTGTGACACGAAAAGCAAAATAATTGAGGATCTGAAATTACAAAATGCGGCATTAGAAAATAAGAAGGGCAGTGAGTCTTTAAACCACGAGGAGTTTGAGAACAACTCCGAACAGTATAGCCGTCGAAACAACCTAAGAATGACCGGTGTTCCAGATGACCAGGACCGTCAATCCTCGATGTCGGTGACAAACCAAATAATCAACCTTGTGCATACGCATCTGGGCATCTCCATGGTGCCTAATGATATAGACATCGCCCACAGGCTCGGAAAATTTAAACCGAACACAAATAGGCCTGTAATTGTGAAATTTGTACGGCGACAAACTAAAATTGACATTCTACAAAAAGCGAAACTATTTAAGGGATTAGGCATCTATGTGAACGAAGACCTTACCAAACTGAACGCAGAGGTGCTGGCGTCCGTGCGCCTGAAACAACCTAGCAGTGTCGAAAGGTCGTGGTCCTTTAAAGGAAAAATATTTGCGCTATTCAAGGGAAATCAGCAAGGTACTCAAATAAAACATTCCGAGTTTAAAACCTGGCTAGAAAAACCGTGGCCGAAGAAATCCTATTCCGAGTCTGTCACCAGTGCAAGAAACAAAGTAGCATCTCACTAGTCACACATAGTAATTACTGCGTTATCGTATGTAGCAAGGACCTATGCAAACTATGTGTGTATCGGTCATCGTATGAAATGTGGTCCCATGCTGCATGACTATCAAAAGTATCCATCCTAATTACTACTTCCAAAATAAATATATATTTTATCTGAAATAATACACATTGAACGACACAGAAAAAGTAAGTTAGTAAGTTATTACTAATTAATTGCGTGTAAAAATTAACAGATATATTTGCAAATAATATATCAGTTACAATAATGTACAAAAAATCATAATATACAATAATATACAATAACGTTAAATATTGTAAAATAAACATTAAATAAATGGAGTATGCTCCCACGATGTCTTTCAGAAATTAATACTAATCTATCGGGTAAAACTTAGCATGTAATTTAAATAATATACAATAATGTTTAAATATAATATCGATACATAACATACTGTGGCTTTCATTTCAAGTATAGCTACCTATCATGCTATGCACGTGCTTAAGAGCTTTCCTCTGCTAACACAGTTACGCCCCTTTCTAATAAAAATATCATGTATACATGCAAATAAAGTTTCACTTAAAGGCCTTAATATTTAACGTTTATGACATCTTTGTTGGCAAAATACTATTCACTTACAGAGGTTTGTTTTATCTTGATGTTGACTTATGTTTTTATCTTCGTCATACCAGGCTCTGAGCTTGTTGTTTTTTTTAATTCGGATCAATGGGAATATTACCTGTCTATTTTACTTTTCTCTTGACGTCTTGTCAAAACAAAACTTAACCTCAGTCATTTAAATAATAATTATAGTATAGAAATAATATTATAGTTAAAGATGCTGAACTAACATGAACTGATTATCCATATTACTCTTGATATTCCTGTTAACTAATTTAAAATAAAAAGTGAGTTTTATGTTAAGAATGTTCAAATAATTCCCAAAATATGTTCATAGTTGTAGATTATATTGTCACAGAAAATTAAACAAAATAATGTATAAAATAAACTTGATATGTGTTTTTATAAATTGCCTGTTTTTTTTTACATAGCATACTGAGTGTTCTTGACAACATTTTGATATCCTAATATTGTCCTTTATGTATATGATGTTGTTTTTTGTGTTCTTACTCTCTGTATGTATATATGCTTGTGTTCAAGTTGTTTGTATATAATAAACCTGATTTGTGTTTTTATAAATTTCCTGTTTTGACATATCATGCCGAATGTTCTTGACAACACTTTGATATCCTAATAATGTCCTGTATGCATGTGTCTGTTGTTTTTTGTGTGCTAACTCTCTTTTGTGTATATGCCTGTGTTTATGTGTTTTTCATGTCCCTCACTATAGTATCGGGGGAACATATTGTTTTTGCCCTGTCTGTCGGTTGGTCTGTTGGTTGGTTGATTGGTCTGTTGGTTGGTTTGCGCCAACTTTAACATTTTGCAATAACATTTGCTATATTGAAGATAGCAACTTCATATTTGGCATGCATGTGTATCTTATGAAGCTGCACATTTTAGGTGGTAAAAGGTCTAGGTCAAGGTCATCCTTCAAGGTCAGAGGTCAAATATATGTGGCCCAAATCGCTTATTTTATGAATACTTTTGCAATATTGAAGAGAGCAACTTGATATTTGGCATGCATGTGTATCTCATAGAGCTGCACATTTCGAGTGGTGAAAGGTCAAGGCCAAGGTCATCCTTCAAGGTCAGAAGTCAAATATATGTGGCCCAAATTGCCTATTTTATGAATACTTGTACAATATTGAAGATAGCATCTTGATATTTGGCATGCATGTGTACCTCATGAAGCTGCACATTTTGAATGGTGAAAGGTCAAGGTCACGTTCATCCTTCAAGGTCAAATATATGGGTCAAAATTGCTCATGTAATGACACTTCTGCAATATTGACGCTAGCAATTTTATATTTGAAATGCGTGTGTATCTCAAGGAGCTGCACATTTTGAGTGGTGAAGGGTCAAGGTCAAGGCCATCCGTCAAGGTCAAACGTCATATAGGGGGACATTGTGTTTCACAAACACATCTTGTTTTTTTCTGAAATTGAATATGCAAACGAATTTGACATTTTGATCTTAATTGCTATCCTTACAAAATCCTTTATGCATATGATGTATTTTTTAGTGCAAACTTTATGTTTATTTATATGCATGTGTTTGTTTGTATGTTTGCTGAAACTGAGTATACAAACAATGATGATCAGATTTTCATCAAAACAGTTACTGTTTGAAGTCAGGATTATATCATCTGTTACTCATGTAATTAGACAATAAGTTCCCCATAATGAAAGTGCTATTTTAAGGTCTTTATGTGTATGTGTGTGTGTAAAATAACAATATATTAATATGAAACTGTTTATTTTAAATCCTTATTGTAATACCAAGTCATTCAGTGTCCCCTTTGAAAAATAATGTATGCACTTAGATACCTTCACACAAAAAAAAGATTTCATTTAAGGGTTTACTGTGATAAATACTAAAGTTTGAAGGTATTGGAAGTGGTAAAACTAAGATCATCTCTTATATTTTCATTTAACACTACTCAACTAGCAATTTTGTCATCATTTTTCTATACAATTGCTTCATTTTCGCTTTCACATGAAGCTTTTTTAAAGTGTTCTATGAAAGTGAGATGCTAAATTAAATTTCACTGTATGATTCAACATTATTGGCCAGAGTATTCAATCCTTTTTCTAAAGTATACTAACTACACATCTAGTAAAGAAACGCCTTTTCTTGTGAAATTATTGATTTCCACTGAAAGTTTTTATTAATAAAATTTACATCTAACACCAGAAATAATGAATGGCTTATAAAATTCATATAGGAAATAAAAGTAGCATGGTTGTCACACTTAGGCTTTGTCAAGAGAATGTATATCATTATATTTCTCACAAAAACTAATTCAGGCATTTATTAAAATAAATTTATGCAAAATAATCAATAGTATCTACATTGTTTACTTGCAATGTAACGCTTTCAGTATAAGACCTTAATCCACATGTAAACAACCATCTCTATAAAAAAGCTAAAACCTATTTTATTATGATTATGTTTATCCTATGTTTGCCTGATTCTAATTATTTCTATAAAAAAATTATTTATCAGCTTCTTGATAAAAACTGCTGTTTGAATATGACTATAATCCTTGATTTCGTATATGTCATTGTCCAATGCATATAACCAACTTTTGTTTAACCAGATTCATTTATCATATTATAAAAATATATTGTTACAAGATATGAGTATTACTATGTAATTGTTGTGTGCATATGAAATGTAAAACGACCTCGATTATAAACTCTTAAATATTATTCATGTACCCTTTTAAAAAAATAAAATAATTCAAATGTTAACTGATTAACTTTTAACATCTACTTCTTAATATTATAAGAAAGTATACAATAGCTAAGCAATAAAACATTAATATTCGAATATGAAATGTCCTGTGTTAAATTTACACTGAATTGCATATGTTCTGTTTTATTCTTTATTATTAATTATATCTATTTCATTTTTGTGTATTTCCAGTGTACGGAAGTGCGCTTTTTGTGTCTCTATTTGGGACTAGTTGTTTATTGTTTTTTTCTCTCTCTCACTTTTGTCATTATTTTTCATACTTCTTCATTTCTATGGAACATTCATCTTCATGTTTCCATATTTTTTATTTTCTTTTTCTGCTTGTATGTATGTACATCTTATGTCTTATAATGGAAAGCAACTGGACATATTTAAAAATAGAAACTAACTGGACAATCACACACAAACTATCATTTAAATCACCCTCCACCTCTTTAAATGATAAAAATATGTACTTTGAATGTAAAAGGGCTTAATAACACAAATAAACGAATAAAAATATTCAAATGGTTAGACGATAAAAAATATAATATATGCCTACTACAAGAATGTCACTTGACACATACTTTAGCACAAACCTTAAAAGATGAATGGGACGGAGATATCTATCTCAGTGGACAACATACTAATAAACAAGGCATTGCCGTTCTAATTAAAAACAATATAGGGATCACAGTCGATAATTTTAACGAAATAATAATTGGCAGACTAGCAAGTATAGATATCAAAATACATGAAACACAATTAACATTAATCAACATCTATGGTCCTAACATAGATGATTCCACATTTTACGAAACATTACAATCCTTTATAATTAATAACCAAGATAAAAACATTATAATCGGTGGTGATTTCAATACTGTCCTGAACCCATTATTAGATAAAAAGAAAGGGAACCTGTATACCCATCCTAAAAATAGAATCATTTTAAACAACATAATTGAAAACTACAATATAATAGACATCTGGCGCACAGTATATCCAAACGAAAGCAAATTCACCTGGCACTCAAACACAAAACCAACAATATTTTGTAGATTAGACTATTTTTTAATTTCTGAGTCTCTTTGCAACATTATTGACACATGTAACATAAAACCAGGATTTATGACTGACCACTCTCTGGTTGAACTTAAACTGCACAATATACAACCTGAAAGAGGCCCAGGATACTTTAAAATTAACAACAGCATCTTATTAGATACACAATATCAAACACAAATAAAACAGGAAATATTAAATACAGTCCAAAATAATAAAGATGCAAACCCAAACACCTTATGGGAAGTAATTAAAGGAAATATACGTAACACAACAATTAGATACACATCATTTAAACAAAAAGAAACACATAAACTTGAAACTGAAACCATCAAAACCATTGAAACACTTGAAAAACAATTACATCAAACAAACACAAATGATACCACCGACATTGAAAATGAAATAACATTAAAAAAACAAATACTAGATGGAATCTATCATACACAACTCAATGGAATACTACTAAGAGCGCGTGCACAGCATGTTGAACACAATGAAAAAAATACAAAATACTTCGCAAACATTGAAAAACGTAGAAGTGAACAAAAAACTGTACACAAATTAGTAGTCAATGGCAAAGATATAACAAACAGAACTGAAATACTAGAAGAACAACGTTTATTTTTCGAAACCCTCTATAAACGAAAAAATGTTGAAAATAACACCCTTTATAAAAATACACAACACGCTTTAAATCAAGAAGAAAAACTATTGTGTGACGGATTACTAAATGAATATGAATGTGGATTAGCACTAAAAGAAATGCAAAATAACAAAAGTCCAGGTTCTGATGGTATCACCATTGAGTTTTATAAAATATTTTGGAATGATATCAAAACACATTTAATTAATTCACTAAACTATTCATATAATAATGAAAACTTAACTACGCTTCAAAAACAAGGTATAATATCACTCATTCCAAAACCTGGAAAAAACTTAGAATCCTTATCGAACTGGCGCCCAATTAGTTTACTAAACAATGATTATAAAATTGCAACTAAAAGTATAGCAAACAGAATTAAAAAAATATTACCATCAATCATTTCAAAATCTCAATCTGGTTTCATAAAAGGACGTTACATTGGTGAAAACGTTCGTCTTATCCAAGAATGCATAAACTATTTCAACAATTCAAATAATCCTGGTCTAATATTCTTTGCAGACTTTGAAAAGGCATTCGATTCGCTTGATCACTCATTTATGTTGTCTTGCTTAGAAAATATGAACTTTGGTGAAAGTCTCATTCAATGGGTCAAACTATTCTATACCGATATTAACAGTATAATCATTAACAATGGCTTCTTTTCAAACAGTTTTAACATCGAACGAGGGGTTCGACAAGGATGTCCACTCTCATCATCGCTATTTATTATTTGCATCGAGTATCTATCACATCACATTCAATCAAATAAACACATAAAAGGCATATCACTAGAACCTGACGAAGAAATCAAACAGTCCCTATTTGCTGACGATGCAACTTATTTTTTAAACGACAATTACGATTCTTTCCATAACCTCATAGAGTCGTTAACCCTTTACGGAATGATATCGGGTCTTAAACTAAACAAAAGTAAATGTACTGTGCTACGAGTAGGTAAATTAAAACAAAGTAATGTCCAATATCAAAAAGAAATGAAATTTAATTGGACATCCAATGAAGCCACAACGTTAGGAATTACTTTCACAAATAATGAAAATGATACAGTTCTTAAAAACATACTTCCTAAATTGCAGAATTTTAAAAACTGCTTAAAATCATGGCATCACCGTAAACTTACACTAATCGGAAAAAACACAGTATTGAAAACGTTTGCACTTCCTAAATTAATTTATGTATTAACAGTTCTCCCAAATCCACCAAATGATGTTATTAACGATATAAAATCAGCAATATTTAATTTCATATGGGACGGTAAGCCTGATAAAATAAAACGAACTCAGTTAATTCAATCCGTAAAAAATGGAGGTATCCAATTAACGAACATTGACTCATTCGTGAAGGCAATCAAATGCAGCTGGGTTAAAAGATACCTAGATAATACCAATACGAGTAAATGGAAATTATTCTACCAGAAAATCCTAAAAAAATATGGTGACTCCTTACTCTTTGAATGTAACATCAGCAATACTATCTTACATGAAATTGCAAACGAAAACATATTTCTGTCTGATGTTCTATCAGCATGGAGTGATGTCACTCATAAAGTTGAAACCAAAACCAGCAGTAAAACTATTTTATGGAACAATAAAGACATAACTTCAAACAATAAGACGTTTTTCTATAAAGATTGGTTTGAACGAAGCATTAAATATGTCGACCAATTATATGACTTCAGAATTAAGGATTTTTACTCTTTTGATGATATATGCTACATATACGGAATACCTTCAAATAATTTCCTGAAGTATTACACACTAATCAAAAGCATACCCATACATATTAAATCTGAAATCAATACAAATAATACACCATGTACTCAAACAAAATTCGTAGAAAACATACTTGGAAGAAAAAACAAAACAAATAAAATATTGTACACACTACAAATTAAAAACCCTACAGAAAACTCCAAAATCCAAAATAAATGGCAAGTCCTTTTCGGAGAACATGAACTTAATTGGAAACACATATTTACCATGCCATATAAAGCAACTGTTGAAAGCACACTGAGAAATTTTCAATATAAATACATCCATAGAATTATAGCTACAAATAAATATCTCTTTAAATGCAAATTATCTAATTCAAATCTGTGTGATTTCTGCAGTGAAAACATCGAAACTATAGAACATCTTTTTTGGGAGTGCAAACACATCCAGCCTATTTGGAATCAATTAGCATCTTTTCTTGAACAACAGCAACTAAACGTTAAACTATCTTTCTTAAATGTAAGTTTCGGAATTAACACATTGAAATCAATAGACTGTAATAATATTGTGAATTTTATTCTTATAATGATGAAATATTTTATCTTTATTATGAAGTACAAAAAACAAGTACCAAACTTTAATTGTTTTGTCCATAGTCTTAAACTAAAAATCCAAATTGAGAAAGAAATAGCCCTCAGTAATGACAGATTACAAATCTTTGAACAAAAATGGAATCGGATTAAATTCTCATAATGTTTGTCCACTTATATACAATTCACTCTAATGTGAGTTTATCTTTCTAAAATATATATATTTTTTTTCAATCTTATAAGATCATTGTGAATGTTCAACAAAACACACAAGTCCAGTATTCTTTCTTCCGACTTTATACAACTCATCATTTTTCATAACTATTCTTCAGTTGTTCATTTCTTTTCTCTTTAAAAAAATATATATATTAGCATATCTTGTATAACATGTCTGAATTTATTGCTTTGTACAATCACTATGTTGTATGATCATATACATGTATACATTGTATGTATTATATTGAATAAAAAAAAAAAAAAAAAAAAAAAAAAAAAAAAAAAAAAAAAAACCCCAAGATAATTCACCCCCACAAGACGATTCACCCGCTAGACAATTCAAAATTGATTTTAAATATAAACAAATTCGTACCAATAATATTTCGTACCCATATTTTGTTCGTACCTATTTTTTTTGTACCCATTTTTTTCGTCCTCAAATTTTTTTATACCCAAATTTTTTTTTCGTACCCATTTTGTTCGTACCCAAATGTTTTTTGTACCCTAATTTGCTTGACCCAATTCTTTTTTTCGTCCCCTTTTTTTCGAACCCAAATGTTTTTGTACTCAATTTTTTTCGTACCCAAATATTTTTTGTACCCAATTTTTTTGTACCCATTTTTTTTTGTACCCCTTTTTTTCATACCCAAATGTTTTTCATACCCAAATTTGTTTGTACCCAAAAAAAATTCGTACCCATTTTTTTCGTACTCAAATTTGTTTCGTACCCATTTTTTCGTACCAAATGTTTTCCGTTCCCAATTTTTGTCGTACCCAAAAATTTTTTTCGTACCCTTTTTTTTCGTACCCAAATGTTTTTCGTACCCAAATTTGTTCGTATCCAATTTTTTTCGAACCCATTTTTTTTCGAAACCAAATGTTTTTCGTACCCAAATTTGTTCGTACCCAAATTTTTTTTCGTACCCATCTTTTTCGTACCCAAATGTTTTTTGTACCCAAATTTGTGCGTACCCAAATTTTGTTTCGTACCCATTTTTTTCGTACCCAAATTTGTTTCGTACCCAAACTTTTATTCGTACCCATTTTTTTCGTACCCAAATAGTTTTTTCGTACCCTAATTTTTTTCGTTCCCTATATTTTTCGTATTCTAATTTGTTTTCGCATTCAAATTTTTTTTTTTCCTACCCACATTTTTTTCATACCCATTTTTTTTCGTACACAAAGTTGTTCGTACCCAAATTTTGTTCGTACCCATTTGTTCGTAGTCAAATTTTTTTCGTACCCGAATTTTTTCGTACCTAATTTTTTAATTGGTACACATTTTTTCGTACCTAAATAGTTTTTCGTACCCTTATTTTGTTTGTACCCTTTTTTTTGACTCAAATTTTTTTTCGTGCCAAAATTTGTTTTTTTTTCATACCCACATATTTTTTCGTACCAATTTTTTTTTCAATTTGATTTGATATCTCCACTCATTCCATCCCGCGAAACCCTTAAGGTGTCGCAACTCTAGTATGGAATGAGTGATGTATTGGACGTCATCATTGATGACGTTCATTCGAACGAATGATAAAGGGGGCTAAGTTTCGTTAAGTTGGTGCAAATCACTGCGATTTGAGAGTCTTGAAAACTGGTCGGTAACTTTTGCTGAAATTTGACATGTATATGGAGAAGAATGCGATCTACCTGTTGGCGTAGGCGTTATACCTGGGAAAAATCTAGTTTTTGATTAAATCACGAAAAAGTTTCGCAAGTTTGACAAAACCGGAATTACAAAATGCGGTATGTGGGTATACCGAATTCCCTACCGATATCTCCGAAATCAAACTTTGATAAAAACAATGTTTCATTAGTGATTTCAGTGTATTTTGCAACAATCTATATTAAAATACGCAGTTTTTCGATAAATAATCAATATTAATGGGGATTTCGTGGGATCTCGGGGATTCCTGGGGATTTTGGTAATTACGGGAATTTCGGTATTTCTTCTCACCCGTCAAAATGGCTGACTTCGCCAGAATGAACGCTAACAAAAGTATTTACAAAATAACGTCATCACAAACGATGTAAAGTGAACGCTACTTATCTGTTTTGTATATAAGTATACGATCCATTGGAAAACACTAACATTTGACATAAAAAAACGCCAGTGGATATGGAAATCTTCAGCGTTCGAAATAGCAGACGGCGTCGACCAATGGCTGCCAATACAGGTTCGAAAAGAACGCGAGAAAGTATTAACAAAATAACATAGATGATGTAAAAGTGAACGCTAATTCGCTGTTTTGTAGATAAGTATACGATCTATTGAAAAACCATAACATTTGACATAAAAACACCCGTGGATATGGAAATCTTCAGCGCAACGAAATAGCAGACATCACACGGCGTCTCATCTGAGTCTACGCTGTTTGCCAAGGCCGATATTATAATGAATGGAAATGCACAAACTCAGTAACTGGCAAGCATATATGCATTAGTAGGTTGTTTCGTGATTATTTAGAAACGACTACATAATTCTTTTGGTTCAGCCAGTCATTGCAACTTAACAGAAATAAGTATAAAAAGTTTCTACACCTGACAACAATGTGCCAACTTAATACAAGGTAAGTTGTTTACATTATTTAAAATATTGCAAGCTTACAGTACTGAACAATAAACAGCTGGTACAATGAAATGTCATCGTTTTAATTTTAATAAGCCCGTGGTTAATTACCCTTTTTAATCTTATGGATCAATGCATCTCTAACACCTTCAATTGACTTGTTCATGAAAAATATACACCCTCAGTGCATGTTATCCCATACACCATCACTCACTTACTAAGGCTCGATTGGTCATTGAATGATTCTCGGCTCGGGTACTACTTACCGGTTCATGTACCCCGGGTACTCTTAACTTTACTTACATGTACCCCGGGTACGGTAAATAAAATTAAACATACCCGCAAATATTAGATTGTATCCGAGTTGTATATCCGCCAAAAAATCCGATGTCGTTAAACATACTACCGATTAACGTAAAACAATTTTGTTTACCTTAAACAACCTTCTCTTTTAAAAAATCTGCATCAACATGCTTTTTAGTATGAGTGTCAAGAGGACGCCGTAGGAATAAGCAAGTAATCAAGAATACTTCTCTGTTTCTGCTTTTATTTCCTTCATGTATAATGACGATAAGGATTGACGACTAACATTGACGACAATGATCACAAGCATTTATGACTAACACTGACAACAAGCATTGGCGACTAGATGTAACATTGACGATTCTCTACAATAAATGAAATTAACAATAAAAAATGAATAATAAGATTATAGTACAACAGATATGCTTTTCAAAGTATAATATAATAGAATACACTCATTAGAATAAGAGGTTTCATAAATAACAATTTGAAACATTTTCAATCAATATCGAAATATCTTATACAATATTTATTACACAGCATGAATAAATTGTTAAAACATAATATAAATACCGAATATGGTGTTCCCCATTTAACGGACCTTGCAAACCAAATAATGTTTCTTTTAAATAATCTATGACGGTAAAAAGTGAACGTGCGATGTCGCGGAAAATATTATACTTAACGACTTCATACAATGACGCGACTTTAAACAATTTAAGATTTAAAATTAAATCACATTATTGATTTTAACAATGTGTTTTGATAATATAAATGCCATTGAACAGAAAATTGACATAAATGTAAACATAATTAATTTTTACAAAATACCCGACAACAACCGATTTAGTGTTAAAATTCACGGGTACGTTTTAGTATATTTACCGTACCCAGGGTACGAGCCTTACTAACTGTATTATTGTTATATCTCACCGATTACAAGGTACCTTTACCTTGTTGTGTTTATCAACCTGGAATTTATGTAAAATCCGGCTTTCTTTACTTTTATTTGTCATTCATTTGATTACGCAATTGTTGACGTACCTCGTGGGAAATTATTTGAATCTTTGGATTTTAATGGCGACAAGCTGGAAGTGTCAATTTATTTTAAAAACGAATCTAAGATTTTAAGTATTGTGTGTTTGTCATGCATAATTCAGTGTTTTCCAGAAAAAAATTGAGTAGCCAGTTATATGGCCGGCAACTATGCAGTTAAAC